>NC_133872.1:10052081-10056403 GCF_044706935.1 Curcuma longa | reverse complement strand
AGTCAGATCCGTAAGATGAGTAGGGTTCACCACTGGAGCTGGCGGAACCAAAGGAGGTGGTACTGCTTGAAAGCCAAGGGCGAGTGCTGCAGGGGGTGCCGCTGGATGAACCGGGGGAGGTACCTCTGGTGGTACAGCCGGATGTGCTGGAGCCGGTACTGCAGCATAAGCAGGGGTAGGTACCGCAGGTGGCACTGCAGGGTACATGTAGGCTGGAGCGATCGGAGTCACGATAGGTGGAGGTGCCTGGTATGCAGTAGCAGGCATTGCGGGTGGAGGGGTCGGGTACGCAGCAGCAGATGCTGCCTAATATATAGTAGGCATCGCTGGGGGAGGTGCTCGGTATGCAGCAGGCACTGCTGAATGTGGTGTCTGATACGCAGCAGCAGGGACTGCCGGTGGAGATACCGGGTATGCCGCAGAAGGGGTTGATGGTGGTACCTCCATGTATACGATGGTGGCTGCCTGGTATGCGACTAGGCACCGCTTGAGGGGGTGCCGCTGGTGGGACCGTGAACACCGCTGGAGTGGGGTACTACCGGGGTAGGTACCTCTGGAGGAATAATGGGTGCTGCAGGGGGTATTGTGGGGTCCACTGGTGGGTGCAAAGAGAACCGCAGGAGATTGAGAGCCTGATGTGATGGGAAAGTCTTGAAAAACCGTTCCAGTATAGAATTCTTGCAGAACAAAAATTTTCCCGAAAACGATCTCAAGTTACCCTCATAGTCAATCAAACGAAGTTTGATCGATCGTTTAGATCATTGGGCTCTTGTGTTTGGTTTACAGGATCCAAGATAAAAAGGATAATTTAACTTATACGGAAACATTAAATTATACCTTTCTTCCAACGGTTCGTGAAGGATGAAGTTTGTACCCGAAGACCTCTTGATCTTCTGCTGTATCCCTCTCCTCTTCTCGAACGTTGTGTGGGCAACGATCCTTCGAAAATTTCTCCACCAGAATTCTCCCTTTTGATGGATAGCAAGCTTTTCTTCCTTCTCTTTGTGAGAAGAGAAGAGGAAGAAAAAGAAGAGGCTGCCGAGAGTCTCGGCCACCTGAAGGTTTATTTCGTGTCACTCAAACCCATTGAGAGCCTCCTCTTTTATAGCCTAGCCATCCTTTATTTATCATAAATATGATATGATTTAAATCATAAACATGGTATAATTATAATCAAATCAAATCTTCTTATCCAGATTTGATTAGAAAAATCATAACCAATTTTGTCTGCGGAAGAGATAAAATTATGATTCTAATCAAATCAAATCTCATCCAGATTTGATTCTAATCAAATCAAATCTAATTATCCAGATTTGATTCTAATCAAATCTCATTCAGATTTGATTCTAATCAAATCAAATCTCATCCAGATTTGATTCTTATCAAATCAAATCTCATCTAGATTTGATAAGAAAATCATAATTAATTTTCTCTGCGGAAGAAAATTAATAATTTCGTAACAGAAATTTTAATCGAAATTTCTTAACAAAATTTTTCTCCGAAAAAATAATTTCAGAAATTCTTAAAATTTTCTATCCGAAATTTCATATAATTTTCTTAAGTGGATATGAGGTTTTATCCAGAGGCTACAGTAGGGACCTAGAGGAGAAATTGGTTTTGGCCTCCTGATCAAGGACTTGGACTTCCTGTGTTCTCCCTGAACACTCAACTTCAGACCCATCAATAATCATTTCATTCCACCTTACCTCAATGAACAATCGGTTTCATCTTCTTCCGGATCTTCTTCTTCAATAGCCGAAGCCCACCCAGCAAATCTCACCAGCCAATCAACCCAAAATCAAGCTCGGATCTCCGATCACCGATCTGAAACCAACTCGAAATCACAACGAAATCTCGAAGCAAAGAAACCTAGGAACCCAAGATCTAAACCGATCTTACCTCTTTCAACTCCCTCCGCCCGATCTTGGTTGCTCGCATTGCCCATCCACAGCCCACAATCCTCGCGGACCTCCGGCACAACTGAGCTACCCTCCACTCTCCGGCAATCTTCCAGACTCGCGGATGATTGAAGCTCTCCTCCGGTCGTCGTCGGCACCGTCGAAGCTTCCGCCGTGGACGCGTGATCGAAACGAAGGAGAGGAACAGAGCGCTCGGGAGCGAAACAGAGAAGAGGAAATCGCGGAAATCGGAAGGGAGTCGCGAACTTAAGGCTTTCTTTTTCGGATCCAAGAACCCACTATCCTTTAACCCTATAACCCTAAAGGTTAATTGGGCCTTGCATATGGGCTCTAATTAAGGTTTAATTAGCTAAATGGGTCCAGCCCATAATTTCTTAATTGGGTAAGGGATTATTCCAAGGTAATCTCTTAAATTGCTTCATCAATTCCCTCTTTAAACCTTAATAATTATGGTAAATTTATTTGCAAATTACTCTTTAAGTTCCGGTATTTTACAGTTCTTGTAAAATTGTGATTTTTAAAGAAAACATTTCCATGAAACATTAGAAATTTTAGAGTTTTGTATATTTTTGTGACGTTAGGAAATTGAAACTATTGAACAATGTAACACTGAATTGACTATAATAATTATCAATTGATTAGATCCTATTTTAGTTGACTTCAATATTGTTGGTGCAATCTTTGCCCCAAGTGCATTGAGTTTCAATGTTTGGCTTTAAAGTTAGGCAATTCTTGTGATCTAACATGTGTGATGCAAGTTTGCAGGAAAGTCCAAGCGTAGTCTTGGCAAAGAAAAGTCCAAGTGGGAAGTCTTGGCAAAGGAAAGTCCAAGTGGGAAGTCTTGGCGAAGAAAAGTCCAAGTGGGAAGTCTTGGCAAGGAAAAGTCCAAGTGGGAAGTCTTGGCAAGGAAAAGTCCAAGTGGGAAGTCTTGGCAAGGAAAAGTCCAAGTGGGTAGTCTTGGCAAGGAAAAGTCCAAGTGGGTAGTCTTGGCAAAGACTTGACATGACGAAGCTGATGGAAGCATCTCAAGCTAGTGCAAGGATGATGGAGCATCCAGGGAAGGCATGAGGCTATGGGAGGTGTTTGAAGGCCGAGGTCTAGGTCAAGAGAAGCTGAAATGGGATTTTTCAGCTTCACCAGTCGACTGGCCCTGCCAGCAGTCGACTGCTCATAAATCAGACGCACACAGAAAAATCAGTCGAGCCAGAGGAAGACAGAAGTCGACTGGGCAGTCGACTGGTGTATGGTTGAAGTCGACTGATGCCAGTCGACTGGTCTTGGATCAGTCGACTGCTATTTGAACGTTGCAGAAGATTGGCAAGCATTTAATGCGCTTTAATGCGAGATTTTATTGCCGATTGAAGCCATCAGTCGACTGGCCCTGCCAGCAGTCGACTGATGCCGAAGAATTATAAAAGAAGCCTGCTCGAGATCAACTCAAGAATTCTGCTATTCTTTCATTTCTTTGTGCTTCTTTTGAGAACGTGTTTGTTCTCTATTCTTCGCTTTCTTCCTCTCCTCTTAAACACTATTTCATATCATATTTGAGGAGATCGAAAGAGTTGTAAAGGTTTCTCCGCCTTCGAGGTTTTCGAGAAGGAGAAGATTCATAGTGCATCGGGTGTGTGCGTGCGTGTGGATCCTTGGATTAGTCACCTCTGCGGAGGTGGATACCAAGTAAACAAACCGGGTTAGCGTTGATCTATTATTTTCTCTTTTATATTTTGCTTCCGCTAACACTCTTGCAGAGAAACAATCAAGAAGAATCGAAAAATGCTATTCACCCCCCCTCTAGCGAACCAACCGATCCTAACAATCCACACATCTAGATCAGGGATTATCTTAGTCATTCATTCAAATGAGTTCAATTGAAAAGCTATAATGATGAGGGAATCACAATTTCACAGGAATAGTATAAAACAAAGGCACTACATCATCTTCTTGGAACTCCTTCTTCGTTCCTCCATCCATCTAATCTTCTCCACTAATGCGATCAACAAAGGTCAAGGTATTTTTCTTCCTCTGATGATCGCCCTTCTTCCTTCCCACCATTAATGGGTTCTAGACTTGATTTGGGAACTCCCAGCATTTGTTAGAAACCTAAATTCACGTCACCACAACCTCAATCGTACTCAAGCTTTCCTTCATATCTAACCCGATCGAATCGCACCACTATCACAATTGTCGATCACTAGCATTCTCTCTGTACGACATAAGCATAAGGGAATAAAAAACGATAATCATGACATAAAGATAACATGATAACAAGTCCAAAGTGACAGTCAAACTGAAACATGCAGATAGTCAAAACAGGAAGTCAACATAACAACAAGACAAAGTAGCAGGTCAAACAGTATAACAAAATGACAAGTCCACCCAAATCATGGTCTAACAACGAAAGAC
>NC_133872.1:9922106-10051981 GCF_044706935.1 Curcuma longa | reverse complement strand
CAAAATTTCGTTGGTAAAACAGTGTTTTTTTGTAGTAATTAGTCTCCCTGTGTTTAAGATATCATATGTCCGTTAATTAAATGAGTTACTGACAACTCAAATTTAATCAACTTCTAATCCAAGAGTAATACCACTCAACCTTATTATCATGCGGACAAGGTCCAAGGTCCACCTGCAGGGTTTACATGATAATCCTTATGAGCTCCTCAAGGGGACATCATCAACCTAGATTATAGGACACAGATTCGTTTTATAATCAACAATACACCATGTACATAATACTACTTCCCAACTCATCAGGCATATTGAACTATCGATCTAAATCTCACCCTTTGATGAATTAAAGAAGTACATACTAAGCACATGTGTTTGTTATTATATCAGGATTAAGAGCATGAACATCTATAGTAACAGAGGTTTAGTTCGATTATATAGTCAGTATAAATCGAACAATCCTCAGATGGTCTTGTTCAATACACATTTAGTGTACTAGTGTAATTCTATTGTCAAGACAGACTAAGACCAAATTATACTACAACCACTCCAATGGTTTGTCCAATCCATTTTGGTTGTAAACACTGTTTATAATCTACAAGGGACTGATAACATGGTCTTCTGTGTGTGACTCCGCACACCATGCTTATCTACAATATAGATTAAATGGACACTTGTAAAATATTGACCAAATGTGATTCTTATTTCAAAATGTTTATTTACACAGCTAGGATTCTAGTATACATCCCAACATGATGCTCCCGCAATACCATGAATAGTCTGTCCTTGAGGGACAGGCTCAACCTCGGTAGGCCCCTCAGGTGCGTCGGCCATCAGAGATGCGAACGTCCTCTTACGTGACCGTTCTGCACCACGTCTCCGTGTAGAAGCATGCCCTCCCCGAGTCATATCTGTTAAAATTATTACCATGTATTACGAAAGGTGCCAAAATTTTTAGATTCAATATTTTATCTATTGCCGTCTGGAGATGTCTTGTCACCGCTAGTCCCAACTCCTGACCTTGTCGCAATAACAACTCCAAAATAAAAATCCAAAATACCAAGCCAAAAGGCATTGCTTACCCTTTCGTTGATACCACATAATTGGTATCACATAAACTCCGAAAATCTGTAAACATCGAAGAACTCGAAAAACCTGTTCTGATACCAATTACCATTACATTGGTATCAGATAGACCACAAATCCAACAAAAAGCCCAAAGAACCAAAAAGGACTTCGCAAACCTGGCTCTGATACCAAATAAATTGTCACGCCCCGGAAGACGTCCGTCCGAAAATTTTAATAGCATCTCCCCTCTAACACTAACAATTACCCTGAATACAAATATATACAAAGGCCTATATGGCCACAATAAGGCCTACACTGCCACCAGTCCATACACACCAATTAAAACAAATACGAACTATGTAAATAAGGCCCACACGGCCACAACCAATAGAGATTACATGTACACTAAAACCAATCGCATGAATACAAAAAATACACATGACACATAATAAGTCCGGACACAAATACTACACCAAATAAATAACATAAAACAAGTCCTGATAACATAAACCAAATAAACCCAAAATGATCAAAAACAAAATCATAAATTATCGAGGCCATCTCGACAGGGGACTAGCAGCATGACTCTCCAGACAGACGTCAACCTGAAAAGAATAAATTAACGGGATGAGTCCAAAAGAACTCAGCGGATATCTAACTGACATGTATAGTAAACTATCCCTAGTAGTAATAATCATGCAGTACAGTCTCCCAGAACGAATATAAGAAAGGCAAAAAGGAAACAATAGAAGAGCTGTACATACCAGAAAAGGGACCAACCATGCATAAAGCCTCCTATATGTGCATGTCAAACATATGCAGCAAATAAAATGCAGCAAATAATAATAAATGTAATTCATGCAGTATGCACATGATGCAATGACACGGTCACTCCTGACACTAGTCAGCTACCGTCACCACGATGGTGAGGTCAAGTGGGTAGGGCTATGACAACTGTGCACTCTGCCATCATTGCTCCTGAGTGACCGAGTGGACAGGATGCTGTCGGAGTACACTTATCCTCCTACCCCAAGTCATATGGGGGAGCAATGCTCTCATCTCCTCGTGTCATGATGCGAAGGAGGGATCCCTGCATGCTACCACGCTACAGTACCACTATCCCTGAGCGACCGAGCGGAGCCCTGACAGAGCAACTACACACACCCTTCTGATGTACCACTAATCCATGAGTGGCTGTGTATGCAGATCATGTAACTGACGACGGGCTCAACTACAAAGGAGCCGATGATCGCCAGCATGCAATCATGCAAGGATGGTGCATGGCACTAATGCATGCAAGGTATATCAAGATAATCAATGCCCAGAAAAGAACAGTATGGTACTACTCTGATGAACCTATATACATATGACAAGTATCAAGATGATGTGGAACTAATAAGTACCAGATAAAAAGAAAATGGTATACAACATATATGAGCAAGTAGTGACATACCAGGACAGATATATATAAACATGAAACAAGCATAACAAGGATTACTACTAGCCATAGCAAAACTATACATGTCAAAACTACTTATCTAAGAAGATAAGACAAGATACCCGCCTTCCGAAATGTAGTCTGTATCCGTAAAGACTTCATCCTGAAGTCCGGTGGCAAATCAATGTCCTGTACCACGGGCTTAACCTTAGTTATTTACATATCAAAGTGAAGGAAATCTCAAGGCAAAAGTTACTCTTATTTAGTGTAACATGAATGACACAACAATAACTATGCCTAAACTTCCAAGAAATATTAATTACTTGAAATACAGTGTTATCCTTCTCGATTTACCATTAACAGTGACTCTACATAATAAAGTGTCAACATCTTGGCTATGTCCCTTTATGCCTAAACTAAAACCAAGCATCATCGGCATGTTCCAAAACTAAAGGACAAAGGACAAGGACTAAAATCCCTTCAAGATTGATGCCATCCAAAACAAATAGCCTTTAAACCTTAATAGATCCAACAAAGTCATAACAACGCTTACCTCAAATCAGAAAACCCTAGATCCAGAACAAACTTTGGTTCTTCCACCGTGATTCTATTCCAACCCAGATCAGAACAGTGAGTTCAAATTAACACCAAGAGACATCCAAGAAAACCCCAATGCAACAAGAATCTGAGTTTACCTACGGTCTTCACCTCCAACCTACGCTTTCCTGCTGCTTCACGCCGGGTTGTTGTCGCCAACAGATCGAATCTGTTCCAACCTGTATCCTCGTCAAACTCCAGGAATGCAAAAATCAAAACCCATAACGCAGGAATTCCAAGCTTACCGTCAACCTTCTAGACTCAACCCTCCCCTGTTCGTGCTGCTCACTGCCGCTCAAGATGGATTGTCTTGCCTATGCTTCGGCAGTGCGACATCACGCGGCGGCAACGGCGTCCGACGATGATGCAAGCGCGAGGGATTGGGTAGGGCTTGCTGTCGTTCCTCTTGCAGGCAGTGTGAAGGCGGCAGCGGCTTTCCCCCAAGTGAGGCAGCAGCGGCGGACGACGGTGGCGGCCCGAGCACGGCTAGGGCGCGGAGGAGAGGAAGAGGGAGAGGCAGTGAAAGAGGAGTCTTGGTTTCACGATACGAAGGAGAAATCGGGCGCCCCCCTTTTACTGTGTTGCGAACAGAGGAGTCGGGTGGTTTCGGCAGTTTCGAGCGGAAGAGGAGAAGGTGGAGGGGTATGGGTTAGTGGATTCCTAATGGGTTTCAGGTTTTAAACCCAAAATCCATTAATTGTTTTTTTTTTACCATATTTTACATCTAGTCCCCCTACATTGAGTTCTCCCCTCATTCCATTACACATAGGTCATTCAATACTCACAGCTTACTAGAGCCTTACCATTGTTGTGTTGATCACCAGTCAACTGTTTGAATAGTAAACTTTTCCAACGACCATTGTTACTAGTTAACTTGATCTTTCAAGTTGGAATTTTCTTCTTTGAGCTTTTAGACTCGAGTTGAGGTTCCAACTTGAACATGATCAGTAACCAACTTTGAGTTAGCTTTCTCTTTGAGGAGATTGCTCTCTCTTAGGAGTGACTTAACCCTTAGGTTTGATTTTTCTAATTTTCTATTTAACTATGAAATAATACTGATTCATTTTTACACTCAAGGTTCGGACTTGGTCTCAGACTCGGCCACTTGTGCTTTTGTTACTAGCGCCATAAAGCTCGCCTGATTGGGTTTCATCGTGTTCGATTCCTTCGAAGATGATATAATCCTACACTTTAACATTAGGTAAATTATTCAACTAGAGGTTGTGATTCGTTACCTTGGTGTTGGTTCCTTCATGCATCTTTATTAATCTCTCCCATAGTTCTTTTGTGCTAATGAATGGGCCGATGCGATTTAGCTCCTCCTTGGTTAGTTCGCATTGGTGGATCTGAGTTGCTTTAGCATTAGCTTCAATCTGGCTCTTAATTTCGGGAGTCCAATTTTCGTGTCTAACTTCATTGATCGGTAGAGTGAACCTAGTCTTGATGGCAATCCATGTTTCTACCTGAGTCTTTAGGTAGACTTCCATATGGCTCTTCCAGTAGCTGAAGTCATCTCTGGTGAAGAGCAGGGGGTGTGTTATGTTGTATCCCTCTTGGTGTGCCATTTAAAATCTTGCACACAAAGAATAACAAAAAATTACTTCCAAGACTTTGTCTTGAATTAGTTGTGCAGGCGTGAGTTTTAAAACTTTGAAAAAGATGCTAGAGTGGTGTTTGCACCGATTTTGAGTAATTATAAAAATCTAAGGGGGCGTTTGGTTTGAAATTTTTTTTATTTTTTATTTTTTATTTTTTATTTCTATTTTTCTATTTTCTGATCTAGTTTTTAGAAAATAAAAAATATGTTTGGTATGATATATTATTTTCTATTTTCTTAAAAAAATTAAAAATGCATTTGGTGTGGCGTTATTATAGCCGCGTTTTCATATTTTCTATTTGCCAGGGCATGCGACGTTACTGTAGCCGTATTTTCGCATTTTCTATTTGCCACTCGTAGTTTTTATTTTTCATAGAAAATGATATTTTATTATTTTTTATTTTCTTAAAAAAATAATTTCTCATTTTTCAGAGAATGAGATTGGAAAACACAAAGCAAACAGTAATTTCTAGAAAATAAGAAAACATCAAACCAAACGCTACCTAAAAGATTTGGTCAAAAGAGGTGATTGCACCAATTTTAACTACGAGAAAAAAAATTCGAACGTGAAACAGAATGGGAGCCTGGAACTCAAAGTTCCAATCCCTCCTTTCCTATATCACAAGTTAGTCCAAAATAAAACATAAACAGAAAATTAACAGTTTTGGCAAACTATCTAGTCTTGACTTTTAGGTTTCCAATGAAACTTTAGGTCAGATCGACGTCTATTCTTCTCCTTCTCAAGAACGCGTCCTCACCTACTCCACTCCAGAGAAGTTATCTTTTACCAACTTGGTCCTCCAGACATATTGGACTTTTGCTCAGCCTTGATCCTCAACCCCCAGGACTTCCACCACTAGACGTCTGATCCTCTAAACCTACCTAGACTTTCTTGTCTGGTGCTCTGATCTGTCAAGTCTTCTTGCCCAGTTCTCCTGACCAAGACTTCCTTGCCTAGTCCCCCTGACAAGGACTTCCTTGTCCAGTCCTCCAGACTAGGACTTCCTTGCCCAGTCCTCCTAACTATGACTTCCTTTGCCTAGCCGCAACTAAGATTTTTCCCTACTACCTGCACACTCAGTGTAGCTCATTAGTCCACTTCATAGACTTAATTTGAACCCTTTGACATTATCAAAATCTAGGTTTGATCATCTTGTACTCCCTGCATAAACAGATTAGACTTCTCGCTAGACTAGGTCAATCTTGACCAAACTTTATTAAACATATTCTTAAACAAACATCAAAATTGGAGGTCAATTGTGTAGGATCGTTAGGAGTGCTAGAGGGGGTGAATAACGCTTCTAGGTGTTTTTCATAATTTTTGGATAATCATAAAACTCGCGTACATGAAACAGAATGGGCAACATAAATCAACACAAGTACACAAACATTTTACTTGGTTCACAGCCACAGGCTGCTACTCCAAGGCCCACGATCAAAGATCATTTTCGATGAGAAATCAACTAAATAACTCCCCTCTTACGAGAGGGAGTTAAGCGCTTTACAAAAAATAGGAATGGTAATAAGTATACTAACCTAGAATTTTAAGTACAAAGTAAATAATTAATGATTATACCGACAGAGTCGGCGTGATGATAACATTTTGGGTTGAAGATTTGCTGTAGATGGTCGTCGTTGAGTTGTAATTGGATGCTCTTAGGGTTCCCCCTCGAGGCTGCTTATATTGATTGATCTGGACTTCTAGGCGTGCACCTCCATATCATCCCACCGATCCACTTCTGCCATTTGACTCGGCATCTCTGGGTACCTGTATCCCTTTCGGACGTCTGGAGGCTGACGTGGAGGTTGCCGGATCAACCTTGACTCCACAACGCCTTATCTAGATCCGTGCGCAAGGAGCCTATCCGGGCGCCTGGAGGCTGAGGTGTCCCGACCACTAGGACTTTGACACCTCACCAGCCTCGCTAGCCTATTCGGCTAACGTCTAATTACTTGGAACCAATCTGAGCGCCTGGACCGCGCGTCCAATCGCCTGGATTCCAATAAAGGTGCCCGGAATATAAAGTTCTAGCCCCTCCTTTCCTGCACTATAAGTTAGTCCAAAATACCAAAAGTAACAAAAAAGCAAATAATTTTTCAAACTATTTGGTCTTGACTTCAAGTTTTTAGTGAAATCCTAGGTCAGACTGACACCTACTATTTCCTTTATTGGGAACGTGTCCTGACCCACTCCACTCGGGAGAATTTACCTTGTGTCAACCAAGTCCTCCAGACTTGTTGGACTTTTACTTAGCCTCAATCCTTGACCCCCAGGACTTCCACCGCTAGACGCCCAGTCCTCTAGACCCGTCTAGACTTCTGCCTAGTGCTCTTGATCCGTGAAGACTTCCTACCTAGTGCTCCTGACCAGGACTTTTTTGCCGAGTCCTCCAAACTGTAGGATCGGTGGGATGCACTAGAGAGGGGTGAATAGCGCTCGTCGTTTGTATGTTCTATTATAGAGACTAGCAGCGGAATTAGTAAAAGAGATAAGGACATGTGAATTTTACTTGGTTCCTAACCCCTAGGATTAGTACATCGAAGAACTATGTACAAGAGGTACCCGTCCACTAGTGATCTCCTTTTTGGACTTTCGTCCGGAGGCGGAGAAACCCGTCTTACAGTCAAAATATAATAAAGATTAAGTACAAGACAATAAGATTTTAAAGAAATTAACCAACACTCGAGTAGATCGATCCGAAAGTCTTGAGCACAACGCACCCTTCCTGAAGCTTCCCCGATCGCACGAGTCTGGCTCCATTCGTGTTCAGTAGCACCGTAAATAAAGAATGAGAAATAGAGTCATGATCTCTTGGTGTTGGTCATATATGCCATATAAAGACCTTTTCGGGTGCCTAAATCCCTTTCCGGACGCTTGGAACCAATCCGATCTGATCTGGTTCCTTCAGTCTTTATCGGGACCAATTCTACCTGATCCGGGTGCTTAGAACACATAGGGGCGCCTGAACCGTCCAAGCGCCTGGATCTGCCCTAGTCCATGCACTAAATCTCATTGGCCGCTTGGACTATTTTGGGCGCCTGAATTCGATAGGGGCGCTCGGAATTAGTCAACTAATTTTGACCTGAGTTGACTTCCGAGCTTGGTTCGGCTGCTTCTGTTTGCTCCTCTTATGCTTCCTTAGTCTTGCTTCCAACTCCTGATTTCTACAAGATTAGCATATAGGCAAACAAGCAACCTAAGCCTACTTATAGTCCGTCTGACCTACTAGGCTTACCTAAGCCTTACCCTATAGATCTAAACTACTGGTTTATCCGTGTCTAACTTCCCGTTAGGACTAGTTATTTCCATAGGTAGACTTCCCACCTGCCAAATATTCGATCAACCTTAATATGTTTAGACTTTTCCTTGCCTAACCTTCAGTCAGGACTTCTCCTAGCCTCCAACTAGGACCACCTAGCCTCCAACTAGGACCACCTAGCCTCCAGCCTCCAACTAGGACTTCCTTGCCTGACCTTCAGTTAGGACTTCTCCTAGCCTCCAACTAGGACTTCCTTGCCTAATCTCCAGTCAGGACTTCTCCTGACCTCCAACTAGGACTTCCTAACCTCCAACTAGGACTTCCTTGTCCAATCCTCCAGATCAAGACTTCCTCTGCCTAGCCTTTAGCTAGGATTTTTTTCTTGTCTGGTCTAACCAACTAGGACTTCTTGCTAGTCTTCTGGTCAAACTGACCTGACTAGACTTCACTCAAATCCAGACATCAGGTCTTGTTTGAATCAACCTTTGGTCAAAATTAATCAGACCTAGATGTATTGTTAAACATCGAAACTCTGAGGACAAACTAGTACTCCTTGCACCAACACAGACTAGGTCTTCCTTGCCTAATCCTCTAGATTAGGGCTTCCTTTGCCTAGCCTCCAACTAGGGCTTTCTTGTATCTAGACGCAACTAGGGCTTTCATATACTACCTACATACTCATTTCAGCTTATTAAATTACTTCATATACTTAATTTGAACCTTTTGCCATCATCAAAACTTATGTTCGATCATCTGATATTTCATGCACCAACAAATTGCACCAACATGATTGATATTTTTTATTATTTGACGACAATTGGGCACTTGTGGTTTTCACCCATCATTTGACAAGCAACATAATTGGCCAAGGTTGACTAAATTGGTGTGAGAATCCAAGCAAGTGACTGAATGCTTAGAAGTAAGTAAAAAGTTCAAGTAAGTCAATGTTAACCAGATGCTTGGTAGTCAAGTAACAAGTTCTAGCAAGTCAAGGTTGACCTAGGCAAACAAAAAGTCTAGTTAGGTAAAGGTTGACCTAATGACTAGCAAAGGAAAAGTCTAGTCAGGTCACGGTTTATCGGATGGCTAGTAAAGGGAAATTCAAGCAGATCAAGAGTGACCGAATGCTTGATAAGGTTAAAGTTTAAGTAGGTCAAGGTTGATCAGATGTCTGGCAAAGGGAAAGCTCTAGAAGATTTAGAGAACCTGATGTTAGGCATGTGTAAACCCCAAGCAAGTCAAGGATGATCGGATACTTGGCAACAGGGGAATCCCCAGGGGAGTACACCCTACGTAGCGAGAAGACTCAGAGCAGTGAACTTTGAGCAAAAGAAAAATCCTAGGGGAGTGAACTCTAAGTAGTATAAGAAGTCTTAAAAAAGTAAACTCCAAGCAGATTAAGGGTGATCGGATGCTTGACAATATTAAAGTCTAAGCAGGTCAATGTTGACTAGATGTTTAGCAAAGTGAAAGCCCTAACAGATTTAGAGAACTTGATGTTAGACAAGTGTAAAGCCCAAGCAGGTCAAGCATGATTGGATGCTTAGCAAAGAAAAAAACTCCTAGGGGAGTGAACCCTAAGTAGTACAAGAAGTTTTGGAGAAGTAAACTCCAAACAAGAATGAAGTAAGCCTAGTAGGTCAGGTAGACTAAATAATTATGCTTGTTTCTTTATGTTTGTATGCTTGTCTTATAGGAACGTAGAGTTAGAAGCAAGACTGGAGAGCAAACGGATGCAACCAGACACAGCTAGACTAATTTTGGAGGGAACTGGACTGAATTTGAACTGAACCGAGCTAGAATTGGTCCGAATGATCAGATAGTCGGTCTAGTTGATCGAAAGGTTGGTCGAGTCGATCGAAAATTGGTATGGTCAACCGAACAGGTCTAGGTGAGATGGCTTGGGTTCGAGATTGGTTCTACTACTGGATTGGTTCAATCGACAGAAAAATATGATAAAATGATATCACAAGGCTCAATCTATAGATCATGTGAGGCTCAATCTTCAGATCAAGTTTGATCAAGATTCAATCGACCAGACAGAGTTTTTAGATCAATAAAAAAACAAATCCAACTCTATAAAAGGGAGATAGAGGCAAAAGGCTCATCATCAATTCTCATCTTAATCTCCTTCTTCTCTATGCTCAAAGATGCCTTCAAAGTTTCGCTTGTGTGATTGGGGAAGCACTAGGAGGGGTACTCGGTATTCAGGGCTTCCAGATCGCATCTACAAGTTTGTTTTTATTATATGTTATACGTGCTTCATTTTTATTAGTGCTTGTATTTCGTAATCTTGTAAGATGTTTGTCCTCCTCTGGAAGGTTTCGAGAAAGAAGAAAAAGATAGTAGACTCACAATGAGTACACATGCCTTGGAGTAGCACTTGGGGGTGTAAATCAAGTAAATCCTCTGCGTCATTGTCTTCTTATTTTAAGTTCTTTATATTCCGCTACTATACTAACTCTGTAGATAAGAACGAATATGACACAAAAATGAGAAAAGTGATAAGCGCTATTCACCCTCATCTAGCACATCTATATGGTCCAACAACATTTTGTTGTTACTTTGCAAGAATCATAGCAAGAGTATTAGTTTTACATTCGCATGGTCACCCTCTCTATCGATCCACCTACTCCAATAAGACATACTACCTTTATCATTGAGATCAAACCATAAATAATTAGTCTTTTTGTTCAACATAACACCAGACCTGGCTGAAAATGAAATATTATTAGTGCAAATATTTCTCTTTGAGTGAGCAACTGAGTGGTTTCCCTCCCATCCTCATTCAACAAATTCAATGAATGGTCATCCTTGAGGCATCAATTAGTTATTATAAAAAGCACCATAAAAAGATTTTGAGGCCTCTAAGGTCATCACATACTTTTGGCAAAAAGTGTTCAATAGTCCCTAAGGCTAACAAATAGTTTTCTACAACCAACAATATCAACTTCTGTAGTCAATTAGATATTTTCTAGTCAATGACCCAAAAGGACTTAAAACTAAGGAACTTGAGTGTGAGAAGACTCAAGGAAATCCCAAGAATACAATAATGCTAAGTTGGATCAAATTTGAGGTATTCAAGTCTATCAAACACTTTTGGCAATAAGTGCTTGAAGACCTTGGAGGTTTTTGAAAAAAAAAAAAAGAGATAGGAATACTAAGGGGAAGGCTACGAGTGTTACAATGCCTATTTGGAACAAATTCAAAACCTCTAGAATTATTAAGAACTTTAGTCAATTGATCATATGAAAAGTGTTAGTCGATTGAATTAATAACTAATTTTGATTTGGAGAAAAGTGTATGATGTCCATGGAGGCCTCAAAACTAGAAAAATCAAAATATGGAAAACTCAGGGATGTTAAGGAGTGCAATGATATCAATTTAAAGCAAATATAAGGTGTTTGTTAGAGTCTTCATCCTCTATTGTTGTGATGCAGCTAAGTATTTTTATGAGTTGGACATAGGGTTTAAGTTAGGTTTGTTGCATATTTGATATGCGTGTTAAGTTGGCATTAGATATACAAGTTGTCTTGACTGACCAAGGTGGTTGATGGCTCAAGGTTCATAAGATTGAAAAAGGATAGCACGAGTATTTAAAGGGACTACAAACCAAGGTATGTAATTTTAGAGAATGATGGGGTTAGCATTTGAGGGACCACAGAACAAGGTTTGTAGAGATTGAAGAAGGATGGTGTGAGCATCTAAGGGACCACAGGACGAGAATCATGGAATTATGACAAGTCAAGGTGGTGAACTACATAAAAGATGTCATGGCAAGGAGTCGAGGGCTCGTTGCATTTGAGGGATGTGAGAAGACCTCAAGTTTTGGATAAACTCCATGTGAGATGTGAGTGGAGTGAACAATGTACAAGGGACAAAAGGGTAGGTAACAACTTAAGTGGACTCAAATCTTACATGTGGTCGAAGTCAGGGGATTAGTCGATTGGTGTTGGGATCCAATTGAATGGTGGATGAAAAAATCATCCTGTGTGTACAAAGAGTTTGTGGTCTAACCTAGTCAACTGATAAGTGAGTGTTAATCGACTGATGATCTAAATACCCAAATTAAGTCTGTTTGAGTATCTAGTTGGAATAGTGGACTCATGAGTAAAGATCAACTGACTAATGGTTTAAACCTTAACAAACAAATAAAAAGTGTTTCCAATCGCATGAAGTTTGCTTGAAGCAAATAAAATATTTTAGAGTCAACTAGTGCAGTTAATTGAATTTTAATTGTTTGAAGTGCACAAAATTCTCTAGAGTCGATTGGAACAGTTAATTGTTTGTAAGTCTAATCGATTGATGCTATAACGATCAAATCAAATAGAGTTGAAGATCAAAGTTTCAATAATATGATTTAGATAAGATTTGAAGGACCAATTAACTAATGACTAATGATTAGTCAACTGAACTGATGGTGGCTAGACTAGCAAACGATAAGATTCAGAGTGAATGTGAATGCTATAAAGAAGACTTAAGAGGCTGCGAGATCCATCATCTATCAAGCATAAAATCAGGTCTAAATATTGCCACCTCAAGAGCTTTCACCAGTTATTTTATTCTTGTATTTTTGTTGAATCTGTGAAAGATTTTTCACCTTCAATACTTGACTTAGAAAAAAACAAGATAGCACTTTATATGCATAGACCGTGGACATATATAATGATTCAAGAAAATCATGAATCATGTACATTTGATGTTATACAATTTATTTTCTTTATTTTATTGTTCATCTGCTTCTTGTTACCATATTTTATAAAGCACTAGCCTCTCAGGCACCCGCTTCAGTTACTCTGACACAATCAATCTCAATAGTATTTTAGTCCATCAAACACTTGTTTGCAAAAAATGCTTAATGATTCTGGAGACCTTAAAACTAAAAAAATTGAACATAAAAACTGTAAAAATAAAAGATAGAACTTAGAGTTTTACCAACTACTGCTAGACACTTTGAATAACTTGAAAATGCGCCAATATTATAAGGAAGTTCAAAAGAAATTCTTTTAATTGATTATTGATCATAAAATAGGCAGAAAAATGAGATGTTAATAAAGTTATGAGCGATAGTTTTAACTGTAAAATGTATTCTTTTTTTTTCTACGTGGAGAGTAGATAAATGGTAAACAATCAGCAATGCAATTTAAGGAGAGAGATATTTCTGTAATGATATTACTGGCATAATATCAGAGATTGATTCTCGAGATGTGATGATCTAAGGTCGATTTTCTTATGCATCTAATGTCTATCTGAATGAACCTCCCTCTAGAAATATTTCTATAGGATCAACTCTAAGGGATTGTTAAAATAACGGATCTAATTTTTTTTAAGGAGAGAGTTATTTTAGAAAGTATTATTTGTTAAACATTGAAATATGATGAAAGTTCAATGCACTTTGATAAATTGTTATTTTTTATTTCATCACAATTCAGATAAAATAGGACTTACCCTATTATTATTATTATCTATTATTATTATTATTTTATTTCGTCGGTTAGAAGTTATTTTACTTTGATAATTTTCCCAATTAATTTAAGGCGTTTCATCAACCTTCGTTTCGTTGTAACCCTTCGATCTTGGATCTCATGTCTCCTTTCTTCCGAACACTGACCGATCTCGTAGCGAAATTCAACATTGCTGAGGTTTCTGAAGCTGATTAAGGTTAGTTTCCTCCTGCACTCTTCGATCCATCAAGGAACCATTTCGCCTTCTTGATGAGTTTAGAATCGATTAATCGAGCGAATCGGATGGATCTGTAGATTTCTTCCCCTTTGATCTCTAGGTCCGGGTTCTTTTCTTAGCTTTCATTCTTGGACTCGAGAAGTTGGGGTTTTTTTTTTTTTTTATTGATTTTGAATGCAGATCTAGTTCTGATTTATCTGCGTGCAGTTGTTTGATTAAAATGTGGCCTGCGCCTTCCTTTGCCTCTGCCGGTGTTTCTTCGACATGAGCAAACTTGAATTTTCTTCTCTGCCATAGAGGAGTTTTTAAATTTCGCTGTCTTGAATATGGTTGATCTATGGCGGTTTTCAAGTGTCGGTGAGGGTTTGCTTAAATCCTATGAGTGTTATAGCACATGCTTTTTCTCTTCTAAGTAGATGGATAGGAGTGTCGATTCATAAATTGCTTTTTTTGCTTTAGTTCTTTGAGTGCAAAAGAGACTCCTGTTTACAGATGTATATCACGAACTGTCTTGCTAACCTTTTACGGGCATCACCCTTATTCCGCTTTAAAATGCATGATCTGTCTTGAACAGGAATCGTTGGAAGGCCTTGCCTAAACTACTTCTAATTTTTGCTTGGGAATAGCCACTGAAGTGTTTGTGAGATTAGATTCTATCTACCTGTGATACTGAACAAACGATGGATGCAAAGAAGAAGAAGAACAGGAGAAAGAAGGAGAATCAGCTTAAAGTGTCTGATGATGCTATGCCTGATTCTGAAAAGGTGGCTGTCCAGGTGTTTAACAATGGATCGGGGGTGGAGGAAAGTCTCAATACTCATACTTCCACCAATGTGGATGTACAGAGTGTTGGCATCTCTGAATCAGACATGGAGCATGATAAACACAGGATCCTTGAGGAGAAATTTGTAAGTCAGATGCCATATTGAAATCTATTTGTTCTAGTTACTTGGTTCATTGATTGAATAGATACAAATATTCTTGCTGTTATTACCTAAAAGTTTTGATTATTATAGCTGTTTCAGAGTGCTTACTATGTTCTGCAAACCATCAGTTATGAAATGAATTAGGCAAGAACATAATCAAGAATTTTTGTGAAGGGATCACAAAATTGTCTCTTTGAATGTATTCATTATGCTTGCTAGTTAGCACTTTAGCAATATGTTCAGGTCATATTTCAAAGATACACTCTGGATTAATTCCAAATCAAACTGATTGGAAAAGAATCAACAGAAAAACATGCCTAAAGTGAGCACTTTCTTCACAAGTTTACACTAATTTGAACACAACTTTAAATTACCTATCTCTGTTTCTAGTATATCTGTTGTTTGACAAACAACTTGCAAAAACTCATAGCAGTGTAATGAATCATTTTTGTAAGTCTTTCAACTTGCCTTTGAGAAGGAGAGCCTTGACGCAACGGTAAAGTTGTTGTTGGGTTCGAGTCTCGGAAACAACCTCTTGCAAAGTAGGGTAAGAATGCGCATAATAGATCCTTCCCCGGGATCTTACATTAGTGGGAGCTTCATGCACTGAGCTACCCTTTTTTTCAACTTGCCTTTGCCTATTCAGTTCGGTGTAGTCTAGGGTTCTTGCTATAGTGTGAAAGGTTATACAATTGTGACATTGGGAAAAAAATCTATGGTGTGTCGTGCATATGGTGTTGTTTTTCATCCTTAAACAAATCCAGGTCTTCCTCTAGATCAAAGGATAGCTCATCTTCCACTAAGTTAGGCATAACATCTATATCTTTAGTAGTGGGTTTTCTTCCTCTCCACGAGGTCTTGTGGCATGCCACTGCTATGCGGTTTCTTTTTTTTTTTTCCTATTTCTATAATTTCTTTATTTTTTTGAACTGCTAATTCCTTTTCCTTTTTTAGTTTTTAAATCGTTAATTCCTTTCTCTCTTAATTCTTTTTTCCTTTCTCCTCTGTTAATTTTTTTTATTCCCATTCCTTTCCCTCCTTAAACACATGGGGAAAAAAAACCTTTTATGGTTCCTTTCCTTTTCTTTCCTTTCTTTATGTTAATTTCTTTTCCTCCTTCACCTGTTCATATGGGTAAACACAAAGACTAAGGGAGAAAAAAAAAACCTCTTTAAAGACAGAGGGAAAAATACCTCTCTCTAAGGACAAAGGAGATGGATTGTTGGGAAGATAGAAAAGAAAATTAAATATAATATAAATCCTAAATACTATTACAATTAAACTAAATTATTCTATATATAAATTTAGTTTAATTTTAAACTGATCAAAATAAATTAAATTAAATTTAAGCCTACTTGACCCTAATCATTATGTCTACTTTGTAGACTTCAGTTAACCCTAAATCGACTTTTACTTCATCTTAGTTTTTAAAATATTAGTTTAATTTAACTTAATTAATTAATTATTTTTTAAAAATTATTTAAGATATAAAATTTTTAAATAAGATAAAATTTAGTATTTAAAAGATTTTGTATGTTCTAACTTTATGATGTTAATAGAGATCGAGAATTAAAGTCATCATCTAAGAATTATCATATATATATATATATATGTATGTATAATATACTCAATATATAAGTCATCATCCCTTTATCTTTTTACTATAAAATAGAAAATTTAGCCAACACTTTTATATATTCTCAAAATACAAAAATTACAGTAATCCATGAATAATTTGAAGTTTTCAAATAAATATAACATAATCAATCTTAAAATCATCAAAATTTATCTAAAGATGTTGAAACCAAAGATCAATTTTCATAACCCTTATAAATGCAAGGTCTCAGACTTGATGCCTTTGCGATAAAATTTGAAACTGAAGATTAATATTCATTACCATTGTAAAATGCAAGTTCTTGGACTTATACATCTGCATAAAATTGTAATTAAGACTATTTAATTATGTGTAGTAATAATAATATAGATTATAAATTTATATATTCAATAGCTGTTGTAAAAGATTAATAAACATCAAACACCTCATGATATAATATCAAAACATGAACTCAATGTTTAACATTTCAAATATAACATAATAGTAATCATCTATAACAATAAAATTCTTAATAAAAATATTTTAAATTAATATATTTTATATTTAAAAATATTGAAATTATATCGACATGGCATGATACGGTACTGAAACTGTATTGTTCGGGTCATAAATCGAAACTCTGGCATAATTTGAAATTTTAAACCTTAGTGCAAGTACATTTTTGCACTCATTACTAGTATTACCTTATTAGCTATTCTAATACCAATAAATAAACCAACATTATTGTTGTAGACCGATAATACTAATAAATATTTATGTAGCCATATATTAAAAATTCAACACAATATAGTAGATTATACAAACTTCAACTGTAGAAAACCTAATTACTTAATATTATTTCAATTATAAAGAATATTTTTAAAATATACATAAATAAGAAACCTAATTACTTATTTCCCTACAACAAACATGCATCCTCCCCACATGAGTTCTCCCCATAGAGAATGTCTTCTTTTTTAATTTCTTCTCCCCTTAGACAATCTCCTTTCATTAATTTATAATCATTGTTCTCATCAAGATCAAAATTTGATTTTCAATCGGGCAAGATAACAGCTGATTCACAAAGTTGTCTCTCAATTCTAAATGAATCTCTCTGATTTTTACAGCGATGTGTCAAATCAAACAATTTCTTGTTTTTTATTTCATATTCATGGGATTATGTTGTTTTATTTGATCTTGAAGGATTTCAGAATAGACATGTTCCATCCTGATCCAACTCAGTCAATCTGGGTCAGGACTAGTTTTCTACCAACCATGCAAGGATCACATGAGCTCAGTGTAACTATATCCTGGAGATGGTCAATTTGAGTTTTCCACCCATCTTTTATGTTGATTATTAGCTATGTTTATGATGCTATGTATCAAACATACTGGTAAAAAAAAACTTGTGTTATTATGGTCCATTTACATTTACCTTTCTTGCTTTACCCTTTATCTATTTGCTTTGAGTTCTTGTTGAGACTCTATTACCAGTTGTACTATTATCCTATGTTTATGCTTTCCTTTGGATGAGCCTAAGGCATGTGGCAGGGGCATCACATTATTAGGTGTACCATTACTTTTTCTATTCTGAGATATCACTGTTATTGGAGTTGGAATATCATGCACTCTCAACCTTTCCACCATTTTACTGTTCTTTATTTCCTACACTTCTTTTTGTCATTTTTTAAAATCCTAGCTGCTTTTTTCATCGCTGTTAGACTATATGTGTAGTTAGATTACTTTATCACTATTTCCTTTGTAGTATATTTCTCTTTGTTATTGTATTTTGTATTGAGTTCTCTTTTCTGCGAATGCTTAGTGTGGATGTGTTTGAGCATTGTCTAGCATCTTGGGAGCACAATCCTTTGATTGACACAAGGATTGTATGGATAGAATTGTTATGTCTTTGGAGTGAATAGTCCTAGTCATGGTAAGATGACTTGCTTAGGGCAAGACATTAAAGGGTAATACCCTTTGAAATTAATCCAGTAAAACTTGAATATGTCAATGCATGCCAAATGTTGGCATAATACAATGTTGTAATCCTATTTTCAACAAGGGATGGACATCTTGACATGGAAATTTACTTTAAACCATGATGTTGAGTTGCATGTATGTTAGCCACTATATATATATATATATATTAATTTTTTAGTACCCTAGATACTGCATATGAACAAAGGAATGGCAGAATCTAAGGAGATATAATCATATAATACACAAACGACAATGACCATCAAAATGAGAACATTGAGTCCTCATTCTGGCGCTCGATAGTAGTGGAACAACAAAAGCAAGAAGATGTGCATGATAAAAGCTTGTAGTGGTGACTACAAAAGAGAAGGTAGACAAGAGAGAGGAGCATATGCAAATCAACGGAGAGCATACTAGGTTTTTGTAATATTATTTCCGAGCACTTGAACAAAACTCATTTTTATCACAAGCTTTTAATGATATGGCTATCATCTATCATTATGTTCAACTATCTCCACTATGGAAAGAAGGAAAAAAGCATGTGCTAACAACTTGAGCCAAATTTTGCCTGATCTTGGTTTTAGTCCATGTGGGGATGGGCTTGACATTTCAATGATCTGAGTTGAGATCCCACTTGTACATGGAATGGTTCATATCCCTGGACCAAGACAACTCAGCTCATGTGTTTTGGGCCATGCCCCCAATTTTGATAACCTTGATGCCAATACGACAAATGCTGCCTACATTATACTGAATTGATCTTTGAAACAATTTAACTTTTCTTTGACTCTTTCTTTTCACTTCCGTGTTCAAGGAGAATTTTATCTTTAGTTCCTCATCTTTGACTTCATAGCATGGCTGAATACTTGACTTTGTCTAATCTATCTTTAGTTCTTCATCTTAATCTTTTGATGTGTATGATAACAGAAGTTTTTCATACATTTCTGCATTTGGATAGGGCTGAATTTTGTTCTTTGAACTGGTGTTGGTTTCACCTTACATGACAGGCAAACGTACAGGAAGAATTCAGGCATTTGGAAACTGAGAGAACATTATGGCTCCAAAGACAGGTAATGTATGGATCTAATTACAATGAATATTGAAGATAAAATCTCATCAGGAAATTTGAGAAGAGATCGAGTCTATCACTACATATGGTATTAGTTATCCCATTTTATCTGACTTTTGAAAACCTACACTCTTTACCGTAATATATCCACTTGTACAGTAACCCTATCCACAAGGAATGCCACTTATGAAATAAATGTCATTTGATTGTCATTGAATTGCCATTAAATCAATGGTCTCACTTGCTAGTGCAATTTTCAGGTTAACCTAGAAGAAAATGTTAAATCATTAAAGGTGGAATTTGATTCATATGTGCAGAAAGAGGTAATGTTTTGCTTTTTCATGTCACATATTGCATTATAGTTCATCTAGAAGTGCTTTTATGAGTTGTTTCACTGCCTTACATTTTTGTAGGCTATTTTAGAGCAAAAACTTCATCATTTCGAGAGAGAAAATGATACTTTGAAACATGCGGAGGTACTAACTCGAGTTTTTATTTAATTCAATTACTCACAAACAAATGCCTTGGGTCCATACTAGTGACAATTTCTCAAATAAGGCCTCCCTGTTCATAAATACATAAATTAGACACTCACCCATTGTACAAAAAATACTCTTTTTTGACCATTTAGTATTTTCACCAAGCAATTGTTTCACCGTTTACTCGACAATGTTTATCATTGTGCCAAAGTTCATCAATATACTCATTGACTTTATTAGTAACATCTTGGATAATTTTTTGATAGTTTTGGTACAAATTATTGTATTCAGTGTTGGAAATCCCTTGAGATTGTAATAGAATGGTATACTAGATCTTAAGATTTGGATGGATGGGTAGACTTGATGGACTAAAAATTTGTCAATTTCATACTTTAATTATTCATCCTCATTTGAGTGTATTGATATCCATGGTTTCAAGTGGCAATCGCTGTCGGTTTGCAAAGACAAAATGTACCATCTTGAGTGACTTATATTGACTATGTCAGCATGGGTAGATATCAATTTGTCGCTTGTGCCAAACAACTTGAGCAGTGCCGATTGAGACAGAAATATTTTCTTTTTTCATTATTCAACTTTATATTTTGTTTGTCGGACACTAGGAGGAGATGAAACATTTAAAAGAGGTGAGGGAAAGAGAAACACTAGTGGATGGTACTAATTACGACAAGAATCTTATTTTATGATTTGTCCATTTGTTGGTTATGGTGAGAAGATAAATCCTAAAAAGATAGGGAAGGGAAAAAAGAGATACACCTATCAGAGTAATGACAATAGAAAGAGGAATGACGCTAGAGTTGGAGAAATCAAGCTATTCCTATGCCTCTTAAGTTTTAGTCGTGTTGAAGTCACTCCCAGTGGTTATCTTAGATATATTTATGTGTATGTGGAGAAGTGAATTTCAATATTAAATGTCCTAGGCGTATCACACAATATGGATCTTAGAAAATTATGAGATTTGTTAGTAGCATAATAAAAGAACTAATTCTTTCATCTAATGTACAACACTTGTTATGGTTGAGATTTCTTATTATATTTGTATAACTCATTGCTCTAAATTTTATGATTGTCATAGGTTAATATTTGGAGATAAATAAACAAGTGAAAGTGTAATATAAGATTAATTTGGTTGATCTTGAAACATTTTAGAGCATGTTAAGTGTTGGCACCAAGGATTAAAATGGCGAGTCGAGCCGCCCGATACGCCCGAGATTTACCGTTCCGCTCTGGGACCGGCACGGCACTCGACCGGCACAGCACGCGCGTTCGCGTGTTCGCTCGCGTGCGTGGGGTTGCAGCTACAGAAACGCTCGCTGGCTCGCGTGCGTCGGATTGCAGCGACAGAAGGAATCGAATCGATTCCTTCTGTCGATCACGGGAGGAAATCGCGAGACGGGGAAATGCTTATTTAAGCGAAGAGCTTGAAGGCGGAAGGCAGCGAGGCGACGAGCGGTGACGAGGCGAGGTGGCGACGCAGAAGCTCGGCGGCGGCGGTCAGGTTTGGCGAGATCGCGATTCTGCGGGAGCAGAATCGCGATCGAGAAAAAGTTTGATTTAAAAAAATAAAATCAATAATCAATATAACGGTTTTAATTAAAACTGTTATATTGAAATAAAATTTATTATATCACTGTTATATTGATTATATCAGTGTTATATTAAATTTTTATAAAACATATTATTTAATATATATAAATAATTAAATATATAAAGTATTATTAATATATATAATTTTAATTAATAATTAATTATATAATAAATGATAATTATATATATATTATATAGATTAATAATTAATTAAATAAACTGTTAATTAATTAATATAATTATAATATATAAATTTGTTTTTTATTAAAAAATAAAAATATTTTAAAAAATTAATTTAAATTTATATGTTAAAAAATTTTAATAAATTATTTTATCTGTTAAAAAATTTAATTAACTATATATTATTATTTAAATAATTTAATTAATGATAAATGATAAATTATGAATGGAATAAATAATTTAATTTTTTATTTATTAAATAAATTTTAAAAATATATAGTTTTATATGTTTTGAATAAATTTAATTTTAAAATTATATATAAATATATAAATAATAATTTTTATTATGTATTATATAAAATATATAAATAATAGATATATTATATAAATAATAATTGAGAACTTATATCAAATCAATATATAATTTATTTTTAAATTATACACAATAAATATATTTATCTAATAATTACTATATATATATAAATAAAAAAGTACCGAAACTGTATCGGCACGGTACGATACGGTACCGAAACAGTATCGTTCCGGTCTGAGACCGAAACTTCGGCACGGGTCGAGATTTTAAACCTTGGTTGGCACCCCAAAATACCAACACCTCACCTTTCTACTCGGAGAACAAAAAATGTAGCATGGAATGTTACTTTATATGGCAGCATCATCTAAGTCAATTTTGAAATTGATAGAAAATATCATTTCATAGGCTGTTTTGGTGAAACAATTTCCTAGTCAAAAAATGATATTTTGGTTTAATGGGTGAGAGGGGGCATGCTTTGATCATTTTTCATAAAGAGACCTTATTAGGGCCTAATCTAGGTATATGCTTATTAATCATCTTTGGATAACTTGATAAATTACGTGTCATCCAATTTGGTTTCTTTTTCTTTATCTTTGTTAAAGTAGCTATGGTTTGAGCATTTTTTTTATTCCAGTTGAAGTGTAGACAAAGGAAATCATATTTATATGATGAGAGAGTGTTTTTACTTTTGCTGAAAGTTTTAAAATTGTGTACTTCCTTAAAATAGGAGGGTAAGAAAAAATGGTGGATTTTTTTTCTCTCCATCTTTGTTTAAATCAATTTACATGGGAATTGTGTTCCTTTTTATAACTTTAACTCAATTTTAATTAGAAACAAACTAAAAGCATTTAATGAAATGAAAGACAACACTTTATTGGCAAATAACATATTTATCCATGTTGGCATTTTTGTGCACTTCACAGAGTTGCCAAAATTTTATGTGGGGTAGTTGTATGAAATTATAGTAGAGGCTAGATTTTAACACATTTTGTGAATATTATGCTAGATTTGAAAAAATAAATTGTTGAGCTAATTTGAGAAAACATGCAAGCTTATGCTAGATTTGTGCATATAATAATATGCTTTGATCCTATGTAGTGAACCTTTGGATCACTTTCCATTCTTAGGTATAAATGATCTCGATCTTGACTAGTTTGGTCTAGATCATGAAAGAGAATCTACAATGATCCTTGACATATTAATTGTAATTTAACAATAAGACCTCATGTGATCTTCTCTAAAGGTGCCCTCCTATTGTTCGCTTTTTACTTATGTGAGACATTGCAAGGTTTGTCAAGTGATTGTTCTCTTTATCATAACCTGATGGTGTCATTGCACTTACAAGGAGATGCCTAGTTAATAACAACATAATAATCAAGAACTATAACAATAATAATTAGCAAGATTCATAATCTCAAGCTATGCCAAAGTTTGTCTTTGACTGGAACGATATTGTTTTCGTATTGTATTGATGTTTTGATGTATGATGTCGGTAATGGATTGGAATTGAAGAAGGAAGGAGATGAAGCATAAGAACGACACATTTGTGTCGAACATGATTTTAAATCTTGTACCATGCCAGGCAAAACGGTTAAAATACATTATTATGATAAATTATCAAAACTGAATACCACTTAGTACAAACAATGTTTCCTTACTCCTTTAACCTCCAATCTATCACACCATGCATCGGAGCGTTGACACAATATTAGAACAATATCTTTCTAGTCAAAGACCGAGACTATGTCCCGACTTGAGATTTTGAACCTTGTGTCGAGTTGTATTGAGTTTCAGCGATTTACCGGAACGATACGTTTCGACCATTTCACTTGATACGGTATGAGATTTTAATCCATGATAATTGGCTTAAGATATTAAGGAGGTATTCAATAAAAATATATATTATACACATTTTTATTTCTTTTATTAAAAGAGAATACAATGTGGATATACAAAAGGAAAATGTCAAACAATTAAAATGGTACAAGTAAAAATAGACTCAATTTCTATCATGTCAAGGATCTTAAAGCAACTTTCTAGATCGATTGAAACCAAATAAGGCTTTAAACCCGCCGTTGCCTTCAAAACTATTGGCCAAGGAAAATGAAGAGTAAACACAAATTGCTAAGTTGTAGAGATTATGTGCATGTAGTGTTTAAGTTTCCACCACTAGTTTTAAGTTATGGTTTTTATTTTAATGTAAAATCAACTTTTATCTTTATTACACTTAATTATCACAATTTACTTTTCATAAGTAGATCTATTTAATTTGCACCATTTATTATCATAATTTAATCCATTTCTAATCATCTCTTTTAGTCATCATTAATATATTTGCTAACTCCATTTAGTGGGACAAAGATTTGATTTTTGTAATCATCATTACTATATTCACTTGGATCATCGGAGGAAGACTATTAGGCTATAAATGATGTCGTCTAACATGTGTCTAAACCGTCATTGGTGATAAACAATAGTATAATGCTCTTGTGCAAATAAATACTAACCATGTACGACCCAAGCTACCATCTCTCTATGGGCAGCTAAGAACTATAGTAAAGGCTAAGTTCAGAGTTTCACTTTTTACTATTTATTTTTCACCATTTATAATAACCATTGTTTTTTTTTTTCACTTTAAATCTTTATACATCAATTATTCTACCTTGGGTTCACATCCTGTAGATTAGTTTAAGGGGCTAACCTCCATCACCTTTAGATGATCTCTAGATAATTATAGCATTAAAGAGGCATACAAGTATCAACTTGCAAATCAACAAGTAGCTTTAAAGATAAGTAGTTTAAAGATATATTTCAACTAAGGAGTAACTAAAGTATTAATTTTTCCCCTTAAAGCAATATCTCTCTGTCTTTTAGAATCCATTTTGATAATTTAGTGTTATTTTAATTTCTCTTTTTTAAAATAGTCATAGCAGTATAAATCAGGGTTTAAAATTTCGACCCATATTGGAATTTCAGTCCTAGACCTGAACAATACGATTTCGATATCGTGTTGTATCGTACTGATATGGTTTCATTTTTTAAAAAAGATAAAATATGTTAATTTAAAATAAAAATTTTAACCTAAATATTAAAAAATAAAAAATAAAACATATTTTTAAAAAAAGAGAAAAAATATGGGATTGTTGCGCCCTCGTGACCCGCAATCACCTCCGCAGGGTCGCGGAGGCTATTGCGACCCATCGGAGGTCGGTGAGATCGTAACACCTCCACGACCCTGTGGCGGTCTGCTATATCGGGCGGTGGACGGAACGACAAATTTTGTCCATTTCACTTGGCATGGTACGAAAATTTAAACCATGATATAAATAATATTTTTATATATGTAAAATTCATTCACAAGGGCATATAAGTGAATCTAAGGGTAAATTTATGGACCTCATAATTATATTAGGTAAAAGTTTGAAACTCTACAAGCAGTGCACTTCTTCTTGATGCATATGTACAAAAATACAAAAACAAGTATAGGAACGACTTAGGAAGGCTTAAGATAAACTAAATATGATAATAAGAGAAAATCTAAAAATTACTTAAACTCAAGGTCAATGGATCCATTTATTTTCTAATTTTCCCAATACAATTCAAATTAAGGAATCTAACATCCATTACTAGCAAACATCCAGTAATCTCTAAATTTGAACTAAATTTGCCAACACAAATATGATAACAAACCTACTAAGCTTTTACCAAGTAATTTTCCTTGGTTGACTAAACAAAGCAGGTGATCCGATGATAAAACACTTAAGCAAATTAACCTAAATAACAAACAAGCAATTGTTATCTAAAATATGTGGTCGTTTCCCAATATCAATAAGGAAATTGGTCATTGAATCTTTACCTCTAAAGTGACCATGGCCAATGACTATGATCTTAAATGCCAATCTCAACAAATGATAATTCACTCCAGTGTTGAAAAAGGGAATTTAGAAGCGAATTAGGTAGTTGGGGTTTGAAGGAGAGGAATGGTTTGAGGGAGAAGTTGGTTGCCCTTCGATTCCTTGTGCGGAGAGGGTGATATAGGAGAAGAGAGCGTAGAAAAAGAGGGGGAAAAGAACCAGGTGAAAGGGTAATGGTGGTGTCAAGGTGTGCATGGAGCACAAGTGGTTGGCTTATTAGATGCATTGAATAGGGAAGGGGAAAGAGGGAATAAATAAGAGGGAGAGGTAAATAGAGAGAGAGAGAGAGAGAGAGAGAGAGAGAGAGAGAGAGTTGCCAAAGGAGGGGAGGCCTACAGCTGTGTTAAGGTTGGTGGCTCACATAGAAAGGGATGTGAAGGTGGAGAGTTGCCAAAGGAGGGGAGGCCTACGACTGTGTTAAGGTTGGTGGCTCACATAGAAAGGGGTGTGAAGGTGGTGGCGTTGTGACAGGGTAGAAGAGAACATGGTTTAAAATCTCGTACTATGTTGGGCGAAATGGTTGAAATATATCATTCCGGTAAATCACTGAAACTCGATACCACTCAACACTAATGTTTAAAATCTCAAGTTGTGCCATAGTTTTGTCTTTGATCGAAAAGATACTGTTCAAGTATTATGTCGACGCTTCGATGCATGGTGCCAGTGATAAATTGAAAGTGAAGGAGGAAGAAGATGAAACAAAGGAATCAGACATTGTAGTGATATTAAGTTTCAGTAATTTACCTGAATGATATATTTCAACCGGTTTGCCCGACATAGTATAAGATTTAAAATCATGCTCGGCACAGACTCCTAACTATACTTCATCTCCTTCTTCAACTCCAATTCATTATTGACACCATGCATCAAAACATTGATAAGATACTGGAATAAATATCGTTCCAGTCAAAGACCGAATTTTTGACACGACTTGAGATTTTGAACCTTGGAAAAGAAGGGCCTAGAGGGAGAGGATTAGTAAAAAGAGAAAGAGGAAATATATATATCCTAACTCTCAAAAACTCCACTACCCCCCACCCCCCTCCAGATCGAAATTTCGACACGACTTGAGATTTTGAACCTTGGAAAAGAAGGGCCTAGAGGGAGAGGATTAGTGAAGAGAGAAAGAGGAAATATATATATCCAATCTCTCAAAAACTCCACTACCCCCCACCCTAACTCTCAAAAACTCCACTACCCTAACTAAATTGAATACCCAAATAAATAAAAAAATTGGCTCAAACCTAAATATGCCAACATGAGTCCAAATCTATATTGGTTTAAACTCACAACTTAGATCATTATGTATACTCAACCTCAATCTAATCCTAAACCAACTTCAACATGCAAAATCTTAAATGTTGGTTTAGTTCAATTCGATTGATTCATTGTATAAAAATAAAAAAATTAAATATGAAAATTTATATGTGGTAAAATTTCATTGTCTAACACCCTTACTTGATAGAGTTGAGTTACAAATAAAGGGCAGCCTGGTGCATGAAATTCTCGTCAATGTGGGGTCTCGGGGAAGAGTTTATTGTACGCAGTCTTACGCTGTATGGCAAGTGACTATTTCCATGATTCGAACTTGTGATCATTAGGTCACATGACAACAACTTTATTATTGTGTCGGGGCTTCCCTTTTGACATGAGTTACAAACATGGATAAAAATTAAGATTAACTTAAAAAATAAATTAATTTAAATTTTTAGTAGATTATGTTTTTTAAAGTGAGTTGTCAATATTTTCAATTTTTAGAAAGTTTGTTATATATATATATATATATTGAGATAATTTAGGCAGTTTTAGATGACTTTGTCATATTATGTGTTTATAAAAGGGTTATGATTCCTAATAAATTTGGTATTTCAATTTATGATATTTTTATACTAATTATAGACGAACACACTGGACACATTCAAGATATGGTACCATAGTGCATGTTATTTGTAGATGATATTATTTTGGTGAATGAGACATGTGAAGGAATAAATGTTAAACTCGAATCTTGATGGGAAATGTTAGAAGTGAAATGTTTTAGGCTTAGTAGAGTAAAAACAGAATATATGGAATTTAAGTTTAGTAATATTAGACATAATGAGATAATTGTTAAGATAGGAGATGATGAGTTATCTGTAACTGTAATTGTAACTGAGAGTTTTAAGTATTTAGGATCATTTTTACAAAAGGATGGAAGGATTGAGAGAGATGTCTTATATAGAATACAAACGCGGGATAGTTGAAATGGAGGAGAGCGTCATATGTTCTTTGTGATCGTAAAGTATCTCGAAGATTTAAAGGAAAGTTTTATAAAATGGAGTTAGACTTGCTATGTTACGTGGAATTGAATGTTGGGCTATGACTCGAGTACATGAGCAGAAGTTGAAAATTACTGAGATGAGGATATTAAGATGGACGTGCGGACATGCAAGGATGGACAAAATAAGAAATAAAAATATTAAAGAAAAAGTCGGGGTTGCACCTATTGAGGGAAAACTCAGGGAAATACGTTTAAGATGGTACAAATATGTACATAGACGATTAATAAATGCTCCAGTTAGAGGATGTGAAACTATGACAAATGTGCACATTAAACGAGGAAGATTAAAAAGACTTGGTTAGCAGCAATAAAATAAGATAAAATTTATTTAAATATAAATGATAATATAATAGGGAATAAAGCTCATTGACGTAGAAGGATCCATATAGCCGACCCCACCTAGTAGGATAAAGCTTGGTTGTTGTTGTTGTTGTTGTTTGAGTTTAAATGTTTAAGGTTTGATGCTACATAAAGAAATCTATACAATTGTGGCAAAAGTTTTGTAAAGCAGTCTAAGAGTCTAGGCGCCTACCTATCTAGTTTCATCAAAGATCATTTGGCTTGGTTGTTAGGTGACCTCTCTTAGAAAATCCTTTTAGATAATCCATTTAGGCAATTTAGGCAGCCTATACAGTCTACCTAGTGGTCCAAGTGGGTCAAAGGAAACAAATAATTTTTTTATAAGTTGGATTATTTGCAATTAGTTATCTTACTCATATTCTTAATAAACTGTTTTTTGCCATTTGGATTTATGATTATGAATTACAGTTTTGTATCATCTTATGATTTTTATTTTCTTTGTTGCAATATTTCATAAAATTTGTTGTTGTTTTGCATTTAGTGCTTCCTTATCATTTATGATTTGTTTGTTTGTGATTATAAAATTGTTTTGATTATAAAGTATTTAATTGTAATATATTATTAGCATTAGTCATTGTTAATTTAATTTACTTATTTTCTCTATTTTAATAATATTTTTATATTAACCGTGGCTAGGCACCCACCTATCTCCTAGGTGATAGGCAGTCGGTTGACGACTTTATCACTTGGAATCACTTTTTAATATCTTGGATTATGACACAAATTACCATACTATATGGGTTGAAGTGTTGAACTATTAGAAAGTAACAAGCATAGAAAGTTAATATAGCAGAAATGAAAATCATGAGGTAAATTTATGAAGGTACTATAAATGATAAAATGAAGAAGATTACTATATAAAGAGAAATTTGTTGTAGCTTCAACACAGATAAATGTGAGAAAATAGGTTAAAATGATTTGAACATTATAAAGACTAATATATTTTGCAGTTCGAAAAGGTGAATATTTAATTAATATCAATTTTACTAGAGAAGAGTGATAATGCTTGATTCACTTTAGTAGGCTGAAAATGATATCTTGAATCTGTGATTACTTAGTGTCAACACGAGAACTTGCATGCCCCCATTATGGATTCATTGTTAGTTTCAGTATTGCTAAATGATTAATCAGTCTCAAATGAGTTCAAACATGTCCAGTTATTTGTGGGTGTAGTTCACTTTCTGTTGGTGCATTATTCTGGTAGTCTAATTGACTCATGATAATTGTTATGCAGGCTCTATTTGAGTTTGAACTCAAGAATGTTGGGAGCATTAAAGATAGACTTGTCTGTATGGAGGTAATTGTTTGAATTTGTATGCTTTTAGAAGAAAACTAGCATATTATTAAATAATTGAAACTTTTTATAGTTTAGTATAACTAAAGTTTTATTATAATTCAAAAAATCTCTTAAATTCTCTATATATTTTCAAAGTTATTCAAAAAGATATTTCATGAAATTAACTTAGGATACATTTTAAAGAATTCTAATTCTATCTAATTATTTTTTTTACAAACTCTACATATCATGAATTTATAATTTATAACATCTAGTTTTAGAATATCTGGAACATATAAACATTTTTGAAAAAATAATTACTAAAAATAAATTCTATAATAAATTCATATAATATCAATATATTAAAAAATTTAGGGCAATTGCCCTGAAAAAACCACCTATAGTTTTAGTTATACTCTACCGAGATCCTTTTTTCTACAAATCTCCACTGAGGTTCTACAATACCTTTAACCCTAAGCACCCTTAATTAAAAGAGAAATCTAAAAAAATATTTGAGTTGCAAAAATTAAATAAAATCTAAAACGTATTCATTTATGATTATTTAGGACTCATGATTTACAGAAGTTATATAATTTGTTTTAGTATTCACCTATATTTTAGCAGAAGAATGATTGAGTTTTAAAATAGCGATATAATGATATGAAAACCTCTAATTGACCGCAAATGTATGTTATGACCCCTAAATGGTTATCAAACACGTCAAAGATAGAAAAATAACACAAAAACAAAGCTTTGACCAAGATTTAGTGCTAAAAAATCTATAAAAAAAGTTGAATGCTAAAAAAGAAAAAACATTAAAATAAGTTACGCATTTTATTAGTATTTAGAACTCATTATCTGATTTACAACAATTATATAATTTGTTTGGCACTCAATCTTGTTTTGATCAAAATATGGATGATATAAAAATTCACAGTATGGAGAGCCAAAAGATGCTCTGTAGGTGGCACCTAACTTTATTTTTTAAATAAAAAATTCCCTTTGTAAAGATTGTTTCCCCTTTTACTTCAGATTATTTTTATTGGGGGTGCCAGGACTAAGGGTATGTTGGTTAAAGGTTGCAATTAGCAAGGCTTCTTGGAAAGAAGAGCTTTGGCTGGTCTTTAACTAAAACTAGGGTCTTTTTTTCTTATAGCAATTGCCCAAAAATTTATGGCATTTAATTGAAATAAGTTTATAATTAGGATATAAAATAAAACTTATATGAAATTTAATTTAAATAAGTTTCTACTTTTTAAATATAAAATTTCCTATTATTGCTAAGTGATGGCCAAGATGTTTTTGTTTTAAAACATAATCATAATTTCTAGATTTATTGATTTGATATTGATTTTAAATTTATTTCTGTTAATCATTTTGCATATTACATCATCTTTCAAAATTTTTTGCTTCAATTCAAGTCCAATCATTCAATAAACTGTTGTTTGAATTAATCCTGAAATATTAGTAATTATTATTTTAAAGAATGATAAATCTTTTTCTGAATTTTATTGATTACTATCGATAATTGGTATTGGTAATTATTTTTTAAATTATTCAATTTAACATGTTATCTTTTATATTATTCTTAAAAATTCTTTGTTTTATTTAAATATAATCATTTTAAAAATTGATTGTGTGGGATTTAATAATAATTATTATTCATAAAACAAATAACTCAATGATATTTGATGTAGTTCGATTTGATTACACTATGGGGATATTTTGGAGTTTGAAAATATACGAAAGTTAAACAATTTACTAAATTTCTTTTTAAGTGTAAACTTTAAAAAAGTGCCTATTGGGATTAGAGTATTAATTTTAGCTATAAGATTTTAATTAAAATATCATAATAGTATTTTAATAAGCATCAATTGCAGACTATGGGTTACATATAATTTCATGTAATCAAAATGAAAGGATATCAAAAATTTCAAAGTATAATTAATTTTTTTAATCAAAATGTAGTTTAATTTGATAAAAGAGTTTAAAAATAATATAATACAATCGACTTAATTTGATAAAAATGTTTAAAAATATTATGATACAATTGGCACAAATTTCTATTGCTACAAATTACTACATTGTAATTATTAATCATATTAATATAATACCTTTTACATCACAAGGTATCTATATTATTATTAATGTAGCGGATGATGATGACCTATCTTTTCTTTCTCACGTGGAGTTTTCTAAAAATATGATTTTTGTCTTCTTGAGGTATTTTAAGATAATATATATAATCTTAACTGTCAATTCTTTCTATAATTATTTTGATCTTTGAAATAGAATTATATTAAATAAGGAGTATATTTTTTTACGCATATAATCGTCTTGATTGCATATCTATAGGCCACTATTAGATCACGAAGATTGCCATATTAATTTTCATTTTAGATATTGACTACCAACTACATGCATTCTTTTTCTATTTCAACTAATGCATTTTCACTAATAGAACCTCTACAATAGTGGCAGAAAAAAGTACAATATTAAATCTAACTAAATGCATATTCGGGAAAAAACATGGTAGGTAGCTTGACTACTCGAATAATACCTGCACTGAGAGACCAAAGAACTCAGAAATTAATCAAAAACTAAGTGAGCACAAATTACAAAGTGGGTAAATAAGAAAAATTTACATAAATTTAAACTTATTAAGAGATCAAGAAAAACCCGATGAGTTACAAATTTCATTACATCTTTAAAAAAATGATAAATCCCAGTCAGTCTCATGGACTCAATATTTCATAGGGTAAATCGGGAAGCGCATACGGCGGCCAATCTGGATGCCCATCCTTTGATTTGAGATATTTCATTTTAATTTCATTTCCCATATTCATCATTAATTAAGTCCAAAGTCATTCTTTTTATTTATCACCATCCTATGACAAATTAATATACTTCTACTTTTCATCTTTTAGTCATCACTAATAAATATATCACTAACCAATAAAGGATTACTCTGTCATATCACCTCAAATCTTTACATCACAATTATTTGACTATGGCTTTTACATCCTATTAGTTTGTCCAAGGGCTACTAATTCACCATTTTAAGGTTACACTAATGTAATTGTATAGTTTTTAAGTACAGGGTGCATAACATAAAAAAGTGCACAACTTTCAACATATAAATTAGCAAGTAGCATGAAAGCTAAATAAATCTAATGATCTAATCATATGTATCAATCAAAAAGAAATCACATTATCAATTTTTAACTTTTGAAAACAAGTCATTCCCATGTCAATTTCACAAATGATCACCTAAATATCTATAGTATGAAAAGATATCAATTATTTAACCCCTCAATAGTTTAGGTTTTTCTAAAACTCATTTTACTATTCTAAATGTTACTTTAGTTCTCAAAACAGTTATAGCAACATACAGCAAATCTATTTTTCTAGATTAATCAATGCACAAGGAATGTGTACATAAGTCAAAAGATAATTTATCCACCTTGAATGGGCACTAGATAAATGTGTACAATCTTTGTGCTCCTGTGCTCCCCTTGGATGAGTATATACAAGTACAAGTGTGTGAACCGATTAGAAAGACTCTAGGTAAACTAAATACGACAATAACACAACATTTAGGAATTAATCAAATAGGGTCAATGAATGTCACCCAGTGTCTAACTCTCACTACTAACCAGCCATTGTTCTCCATTCCTAAACATGATACACCATTATAATCCCTAGAATAAACCCCCAAATAGAAATATAGTAAGACTAAGCTCTTACTATGTAACTCTCTTTGGTCGAAGAGATAGAGTAGTTGTTTCGATGATGTGATCCACTAGAGTCAATCTAACTTGAATTCCAAATAATAACTAATCCAAAACAGGAAATAATAAGCCTTGGCGCAACGGTAAGGTTGCTGCCGTATGGCCTAAAGGTCACGGGTTCAAATCCTGGAAACAACCTCTTGCCAAAGGCAGGGTAAGGCTACGTACATTGGATTCCCTCCCCGGACCCCGCAAGGCGGGAGCCTCGTGCACCGGGCTGCCCTTTTTTTTTTCCAAAACAGGAAATCATCAAATAACATTGTAAGAAAAACTCACTGAATTCTTTCCCTTGATTCGACCATGATCGGTAGTGTTGTGGTGTGCAGTGACCAAAAAGGGAGAGAAAAAGAGGAGGCAAGTGGCAGTGGTATCCATTCAACTTGGGTGGCCAAGTGGTGGCTACAAGCACAAGGAGTGGGGGAAGGAGAGAAAGAGGGGAAAAGGAAGTGAGAAAGGATAGTCAATAGGTAATCCTTCTTGGCGGTGGTGTGACCCAAGAGAGGAGAGGAAGAAGAATTAGGAAGAGAGAGGGTGATGGTGTGTGTGAGAGAGAGGATGCAAGGGGAGGAGAGAGATTTTATAATTCTCAACTTCTGAAAATTTTCCTTAATTTATTCCAACACAATTAAACAAGACTATTCCCATATAGAAATTTATTTCAGCCCTAAACTCACTAAAATAAAATCAAATCGCTTCCGGTTTGAACTCATGTGCCCAGATCACTACACCTACAACTTGATGCCCCAATTCTAATTTGTTAGGTTCAACTCAACTAGTCATAAAAAAAATTGAAAATGTGAAAGTTTAACATGACAAAAATTTGGAAGCTTTTAATTATTACTGCATATAGCTATCTTTCTAGACTGATTTTGTGAATTTTTAATAGATACTTTAGAAGATGTTAGCTCAAGTGCAAGATTTAAAATCTCGATCCGTGCTGAGGTTTATATATATATATATATACAAAATTAATGAGATAGTTTTAGTAAGCCTATTTAAATTATCCCAATTATAGGTAGGAATTGATTGAATAAGTTATTTAATTAAAAGCCTAAGTTCGACCTTCTTCCTTGCCTATTTTTCGCCGTCAGCATTTCGCGTGAGTTCCTTCATGTTCCATGTCATGCAAGCTCCTTCCTCTTCTGACTGCGAGGGCTTGTGTGATGTGTCCTCAGTTCTTCGCAGTTGCCGCAAAGCCACTTCTTCCTCCTTCCATGTTCCGTGCCACTAGCGTTCCTCCTTTTGTTTGCATGAGCTCCTTCTTGTTCCGTATCACGTGAGCTCCTTTCTCTTCTAACCTTCGCGGTAGCTGCAGAGGGCTGAGGACGAGTCGCGTGAGCCTTGTGGTCGGAAGAGGAAGGAGCTCGCGCGATGTGGAACAGAAGGAAGAATGCTGGTGCCTTGTGACGGAGGCCGCGGTACCTTGCGTGTGTCGGTTTCGGTCGACGGATACAACAAAATATTTCACCCATATCGGGCGGGATTGCATGAGATTTTAACCTTTGCTCAAGTGTTTTACCAACTATTGTGGATAAATATTAAGACTTAAGAGTAGGATACTGGCTCATATCACCTAGCTTTTCATTGTGTTTAGGCAAATGCTTTGCTATTTCTTCATGGATTTGCTGCATTTTAATACATTGATATTAATGATGTTCGTCCATATCATTTTTTCCATGACATCTTAACAAAAATCAAGGATTTAGATACTGATCTAATAGCCATGTCACTTAGTTTCTTTATGTATCACTAATCTTATTTTTTTTATTTTTCATTTTGTACAATTATATGAAGCATTCTTGCATTAGCATCTATTTATGAACACATTTACATCCAAGGGTATGGACTATGTTGTAATGTTTTCGGTTTATGTTTACTCTTGTTTCATACTGCATATATGTGCTACACCAGTAAAGTTCATCACTGGAGCACCTTGAGGCTTTAGGCTTTTTTCTAAAGTTGATGAGTTTTGCAGGAAAGGATTGTTGGTGTAGAGGAAGGCAGTATCGCACTTGATATGCAGGTATTAGTTCAACCAGCTATGGTTCTTGTGATATAAGATCTATGGATGTAGAATATTTGTAGTTTATGCCATTGGAACATATGTGTTTAACTTGTACATTTGATTTCATCATACAAACTTACATTATTTCTAGGAAATATTTTCCACAGAGTATGTTTAAAGATTCAAAATGCCATCTTTAGAGTTGAAAACATTTGGGTGCTTATGAATATTGTATATTCTATTTGCTAGCTTTGTAATATGTTTATGATCTAGAATTATTTAAACCCACATGGAAAGATCACATTCGCTTTAGTATATGTGTATCATAATGATGTAGTTAGGTTTTTTAATTTATAAATTTAGGTATTTAAATTTTAAAACTTTTTAAAAAAAGTTGTTTAGATTTATTTGGAGTTTTTGCTTTTTTAGGAGTGTTGGAGTTTTGATTTTACAAAGAATTGGTAACATTTTTGATTAATAAAATGGGTTATGGTGCGGTTGAAGAATGCTGACGTGGTGGTGATGATGCGAAAGGTAACAGACACGGTGGTTGTTGAGGTGGGAGTTGTTCGACCAAGTCTGAGAGATTCGACGTAAGCATCAGAGGGTGCCGAAAAGCATCACCAGATCAAGTGTCAAAGGGTGCCGAAAAGCCTCTCCAAGTTTAAGTCATTAGAGGTGTAGTGAGCGATGAAAAATATGAAATCAAAAGAGAGTGAGAGAGAGAGGAGCCCCTATCTATGGTTCATATTTGGATATTTATAGGTGTCAAGGGGAGAGAAACCCTAACCATATGCATTCCTTAATTTTTGCCCCTTACGATGCATTTGGTTAGGGTTATTGTAGATAACCTTGGTTATCTGTCCAAGTTTATCAATGATAACCTTGTTTGGTTTAGGTTATGATCGATTCCCAAGTAATGCTGCATCACCATCACATCAGCAAAATGTTAGCAAATGGGTTATAAACCCGGAATACAATTACCTTGGCAATCTAAGATTTTCTGCAATTCCGGAGGTTAACAAATTTTTTTTCCATGATTATCCTTCGATTTTAAAACTGAATTAATTGAAATGTACAGTGAAACTGAGTTAATTAATTCAATAAATTTTAATTTAAATATTTATAAATTTAAAAGAGATAATTTAAAGAATTATTTTATTAAAATTTATAGAAATTTATTTTAAATTTTAAAAAATTATAAATAAATTTTATTTATTTATTTTATATATTATAAATGTATTATTATCAGTAATATTATTAATATTAATATTATTAATTTAATTTATTCTAAAAATAAATTGAATCAAGGGTAATATAGTAAATATTAAACTGGTTATGTTTTATTTCCTCCAAATAAATAAGTTGAACCAAACAACATTAGGTTATGTTTTATACCTCATAACCTTGGTTATGTGATTACCTGATAATCACATAACCAAGGTTATGCATGATAACTTGAACCAAATGCACTCTTAATGTTAGTCGTTGGACTGTTATTGGCCACAAATGACAGAGATGTGGATTGTAGAGGGCCCTGTAGGGATTGTGGGCCACAACTCATTATAATATACAATTGCAAGGGCAGTTGCAAGGGCGGTTGCAGATGGGCTGCAAATGGAATACAGAGGTCGTGGAATCAAATTCTACATAGGGAGTTCACGGATCTCAGAGTGGAGAGCTCAGGGAACTTGGAAGGTAGAGCTCAAGGAGCTTAGATTAGTGAGCCTAGGGCTCTTGAATTGAAGAGCTTGGGGAGCTCGACCAATGGCGTCTATTTAGCTCCATAAAGTGTCAATGTATTGACTTGGCTCAAGAGGTTGAACCTTAAGCCTGATGCCTTTGAACATGTAAGTGGTGCGCCGTAGGCATGACCTATTGATCTAGGATGAGGGGTCATTACTAGGGGCATCACTTGCCCCTAGTTTTGGTATTTTAAAAATATAAAATATATTAAATTAAAATAAAAAATTTAATCAAAATATTTAAAAATAAAAAATAATTTTTTGATAATTTTATAGGTTTTAATAAAGCCTATTTAAGCCTATTTAAATTATCCAAAGAAAAATCAAGCGCGATCGCTGCTCGCGGCCTGCGCGGAGCATCGCCGGGCCCTGGCGGTGTCGCGGGCACCGAGCGGCGCCTCTGGCGGCGTCGCCGGCCCCGGGTAGGGCCTCCAGCGGCGTCGCCGGCCCAGGCTGGGCCTCCGGCGGCGTCGCCGAGGCCTCGCGACGCCTTCGGAGGCGTCGCCGAGCCCGGGCTACGCCTCCGGAGGCGTTCCCCGACCGGAATTTCTGTGCCGGCGCTGTGCCGGTGCCTCGGCGGAACGAATTTTTTCGTGCGTATCGCCCGATACGGCACGAGATTTCAATCCCTGGTATAAATATGATAGGCCTAAAAGTTGGTGTTCTGATGATCCATAAAATTAAAAGTGCTAAAAAATTTCTAGACATTTATTATGGTTTGAAACTATAATAAGGCAATATGGGGTCCTGGAGAAGAATTTATTATACGTAGTCTTATCCTGTATTGCAATACCTCAGTTGGGTCTATTGATTGGTTTGAAACTACAATAGATGTAGAAGTTTACTAGATGCACCAACTAACTTGGACCTCAATTGGGAAGTTGATTAGAGGTGATCAGTTTGACAGAAAGTCAACTAGTTTGAATGGAGTTACTAGTTCAGTGTAGTCGTACTACTTGGTGTTTGGACAAAGTTGGTAGAGTTAGGTGGAGTTAACTGAGCTATTTGAGTTTAATCAATGTGGGTTGAGTGGGTTGGAAGGCAAGCAACTTATTTGAGGTGGATAGTTGTTGGATTAGTTTTGGCAGTTTGGGCTAAGGAGCAGTTGGTTGTAGGGCAAGGTAAGGTGCTTTTTTGAGCCAAGTGGATCAAAGTGGATAGGATTTTAGGCAAACTGAATTGAAGTAGGGCCTATGCACCATAGTGTTGAAAAATTTGTACTGAGCTTCATGGGAAACTATTACTGTTCTTCAAATACTTCCAAGAGAGAGTCCACGTGAACTTGACCCTTCTTTTACAAGCCTTGAAATTCGTGCTAGTTCAATCAGGAGATGTCGTGTGGCCAAATCACCTAGGTAGATCCAACTTGCTCTTATCGCAGTATGGCTTTGCATCACCTAGACATCTATTAGGCTTTGTTTACATGGATCCACTCCGCTTCTCACGATGGATCATCTTAAAGTACACATTTCAACAAAAGGTGTAATCCGTTACTCCAGCAGCCCCACACGGTTGGCCCCACGACCATCTATGAGGAGATAAATCGAGAAGTTGTAGTTGGCCACTATGGAGAGGGCATTATCTCAACTTCGCGGAGATTCGACTCTTGTCCACTTTAGTAAATTTGCCCCGTAGTAACCAACTCAACCATGCCTCGGGGGCATCTCAAAGTACACATGTTACTTATCCAGCTTGCTGATGAATACTGGGTAGTTTTTCTAAATCAAATATCTATTAAAAGCATAGTTTAAAATTTCGAGTTGTATTAAAGTTTTGATTTATGATCGGAACGATACGGTTTCGGTATTGTATCGTGTCATGCCGATACGGTTTCAATATTTTTTAAATATAAAATATATTAATTAAAAAATATTATCATAATATTTGATTACTATGAATACTTACTATTAGGTTAAACTAATATTTTAAAAATTAGAATTGAATAAAAATTAATTTAGGGCAGCCCGGTGCACGAAGCTCCCGCCATGCGGGGTCCGGGGAAAGGATCCATTGTACGCAGCCTTACCTTGCCTTTGGCAAGAGGCTGTTTCCAGGATTTGAACCCGTGACCTCTAGGTCACATGGCAGCATCCTAAATAAAAATTAATTTAGGATTAACTAAAATCTAGATGTAATGATTAGGATCAAGTAAATTTAAATTAAATTCATATTTAATTTATTTTAATCAGTTTAAGGGAAATTTGTTTTCCTATGTATTTAAGGAGAAAAGAAATAAGATTCATATAATTAAAAATTTTAAATTGTAGGGAAGAAAGAGAAAGAATTAAGTGAGTAAAGAATTAATCATTAAAAAAATAAAATTAAATAAAAACTACCTAAAGAATATTAACCATTAAAGAAAAAATTAAAATTGAAAATAAAAACTCAGCTTCGTGCAAACCTACCATTAAAGGTAAAAAGCTGAAAATAATAAGGAAAATTTTTGCATGTCAACTGACCTCTTCTCTTCTCTTGGAACCTACCATAAAGTACCAACAAATCAGGTCTAAACTGTAAAACCAAACACCAAAGTTAGATTAATGGTTTGCTAATCTTTCTTGAAGATTTGAGGTGTCTGGGACAAGATGGAACTTTGTCAAAGTTAATTTCAAGCTTGGTTTGGAAGCATGTGTCGGTGGTTGTAGAGTTTTCACATGGCAAGAAGTTAAGAATGCAATTTTGCATAACTTTGATTGCCAAGACCTGCATTTTCAGTCTTGTCTAACTAAATAATGTGCTTATTTCAAGTGATAGGTTTTGGACAAATGGAGACTCTTATCTATGTATTCAAGAGTGCTAATATTATACAAACACCCTGCATAGATGCTGATATTATATAAATAGACCCTCCTTATGGGGATTAATAGAAGTATAGCAGTTGTGCTCATGATAACAAGCCTCGTAGGGTTTCAGCAATTATGTTTTGAGGTAGGGACATGCAAAACTAATATGCCCTCTGAAGTTTTTCCAGTTTTTAAGTTTGCCCTTTGTCAAATGAGGGTATCAGTGTTAAAGGCAAATAAGTGCAAAATGGTATCCTTGCCTTTAGGGATAAAAACTATACTACAATTGTGGAAAGATTTTTGAAAAGAAGAGTGGTATCTTCTGAACAGCATCATAGACCAGATAGATAAAAATGATTTTCTGAACATGAGGTGTTAGGTCGTTAGCCAGTGTCATGGTCTCTTCATAAACCAAAGGCCATGAACAAAGAGCTGAGAGAATACAACTGCGTGACACTGAGACATGAATGAAGTGTTTTATGCTATTCATAAACCTAAGGCCATAGTTTTTGAGTTGATTCAATGTAGAAGTTGGCTGCACTGGCTAATCTGATTTTCATTGATCAAACTATCTAAAATAACGTTCTGATATACTTATGGAATCATTCTCTTGGTTATTGTTCATCTTGAGTAGTTTATAGAATGATAAGTTTTTTTTTATAAGGCATATGACTTTGAGCAACTATGATGATATAGTAAAAGGGGCAGCCCGGTGCACGAAGCTCCCGCCATGCGGGGTCCGGGGAAAGGATCCATTGTACGCAGCCTTACCTTACCTTTGGCAAGAGGCTGTTTCCAGGATTTGAACCCGTGACCTCTAGGTCACATGACAGCAACCTTACCGTTGCGCCAAGGCTCCCCTTCCAACTATGATGATATAGTATTATATTATAACATTTTTAAATGCAGATTTGAATGGTTGTCATTGTCTATTTATTTAAAATCCCAAGTCATCCGTGCTTATAGGACCTGCCAAGTCTACTGATCTTCAAAAATATTCCTCAGATGACATTTTGTGCAAACAATGAGTTTCTTGATCTTTTTAGACTACACTTCTGATTTGACTATTAAATAACAAAGTTTGGCAGGTAAAAGGCTTGGAAAGGTCCAGACACATATTGCTTGAAGAAAACCAGCAGTTGAGGGAAAATATTGCTGCACTGGAACAAAAGATTCAATTTCTTGAGGAGAAATCTACTTCACATGAAACTTTGACTGAGAAAATGACCAAGGTAACTTTTATGCCCAAATATTACCACAAAATCAATTGATGACGAACTGCTTCACAAAAGGACTTATCAAGCTATCTAGTTTATAAATAGAGTTTTTCCAGGATAATCTTTATCCTTTATGTCTATATACATTAACCAACCACTCTTCTCAATTGATGCTCAAATTGAATCAGGCTTAGAAAATCCTACAAAGCTGATGAACTAATTTAATTTTTAGGTAAAAGGGCAAAAACTCTTTGGATAGAGATTTGCATTCTCCGTAATTGATAAAATAAGAAACTCCCTACTATAACACTGTAAATTTTCTAAGTGATCCAACACTGAGAATAACTCAGTTTACCATAGTGAAAAAATACTATTAATTGCATGGATTGAAATCTCATCCCGTCATCTCATGTCGGATGACATGTTGAAACATATCATTTCAATAAATTACAGAAATTCAATATTACTTGGTATAGAGAATGTCTCTTATACCACCGTGTCAATCATGTGGGCATGTATATTGTTAGACCAACATTCAACATCTCTTGGCATTCTACAACACAAGGAGATAGTTTAGTATTCTTTTATAGTTTGTGTCCATACAAAATAACTTCAACTGCCCAAACTGTACAATTCTATATGGAATACAAAATCCAAATTTAAGTGTCTTATCTTCTTTTTTTCTTCATCTTCTTGCTCCTTCCATCTCCAATTTGCCACCGTTATCATCTTTAAAACATTAACATCGTACCAAAACAGAATTGTTCTAGTCAAAGACCAAAGTTCTGACATTGAAAGATAATCTAACATATGCCAAACCTTTTATAGACTCATGATATGACTGGTTCTTTATAAAATATGACCTAGTTATCCCAAAAAAAAAAAAATTATCCAAATAAATCTAACTTTTTAAAATTAAAACAGCTAAAATTTAAATAGAGTTTTCTAAATAAAAAAATCCTAACTACCTCATCTAGTTATTAGGATGCCTGAATAAGTAAGGTTTAGCCTTGCATATCGTTTAGATTTGAATTCTTCTTGACAGAATATTGTTGCAGCTCCTTGAAGGTGCTATCCCAGTGCATGAATCTTGCAGTTCGCTTGTTAGGGATCAAGTATCTACGAGTGCAGAGATTTCCTGCAAGGTAATAACTGATATGCAAGTTCTCGGTTCAATAATGATAATACTTCTATGTTCCATAACACCTGAAGTTTATATCTTATATATCAACCCATGTGAGGTGTTGAAGAAATAATGAACTGTCAATCTGAGCTGATGACTCTTCTGTTTATATGATTTGTTCGCTTAGCTAGTTCTAATGTTTGTTCTACTTTAACCTCTAAAATCCTCTTGAACATTCCATATATAAACAAAAACTGACACTTAGTAAGGGCAGTGATCATGCTTGTGACCTATTCTATCACAATGAAAACAAAAAGTGGGATGCTTTTTGACAGACTGGAAAAATCATTCATCATTGAGGTTGATCCAAAACCCTTGAACTCCCAGTGAGTATTAGCATCTTGAACTGTGCTTTGTCCGAACTACTGCAACTTCCAAAGGGCTTTGCACTCCCAGTGAGTATTAGAGAGAGAGATAGGCAACCTTGCTGTGGAAAACAAGGAGCCAAATGCCCCATATCTTCCAGTCCAAAAAAGACCTAAGTCCTACATGTGATGTGTCCAACTATACGTGAGTCATCTTGGTTTGAGCATCTACCTTGTACAAACATCTAAGTTTTGGTCTATCTCATGTTGAACCACAATCCAATTTTGGCCACCCCACTCTGGGCTGGATTTCTACAGCCTGGATTAAAGCTAACTAAAAGTCACTGACCTCCCATCATCTCTTGTACTCATTTGGCTACGTAGTCATGTTGCCTGAGCCTGAGTACTAATAAAATTTGGCAAACTACTATTACATATGTTCTATTACAAGTCTTTTATCATCAAAATTATTAATTTCGTGATTTTAGACAATCTTTAGCCAATATGAGTAGGTAATAGTCATATTATTTTGGTTAGACAAGAAAATTCGATTGATAATCCTGACTCATTGATCCTATTGTTCTTTTTTGCATTTCACATTCGCCATGATTGTTCTTCAGGTTCATGAACACTACCTTGTTTCTGAGAAACATGGTGAACATGCTTCTAGCTCCGAGCTTAAACATACAGATACTCAGGTTGGAAGTTCCTCTCCAAGTCATCTACCGGAAACTGACGAAAAGATAACTGAGTCTGGCAAAACTGTGGAGTTCTTTGTGGCACCTCAGGATGAATTTGTTGCCAATGGTGGTGACGTCAACTTGGACTCTGAAACCATTGGGCAGCCAGGAGTTCAACCACTTCTTGTTGAACCAAGAATCAGTGAAGTCGGAACAGTTGCATTTGATGAAATCCAAATTCACGAGGATAACAAAAGGGAAATGATGACTAATGATGATCCAGTACCAGACGAGAAGGTTCCTTTTACAGATGCTCCTTTGATTGGGGCGCCATTCAGGTTAATTTCTTTTATGGCTAAATATGTTAGTGGTGCTGATCTGGCGAAACGGCAAGATGATTCTCAGTCAGGCCTCTGAACTATCTTTAATTTGATTTGTAGAAGAATTTTGATAAGCAGAAGAAGGCCACAAAGTTATTCTTTTTTTATGTTTTCTCGTTTACTGTTTTGGTTAATACATCAACAGATCATGAAATCCGTGAGATTGTAAAACATTTGCAGAAAGCAATCTTGGGACTCTTACACCCTATTGATGTCTTGTTTTAATACTTCAGATTTGCTGTCTAATTAATGGTATCCATGTGCGTTTGGCTTGTCAATGGCATCCACCTGAATCAACCATTAATTTCAAGGGCCTTTTTTGTTGTTGTAAACTCTTCTACTTAATAAAAAGTGGAATCTGTCATTCCAGCAGTTTCACACAATCGATTTCACGATCATCTATGAGGAGATAAATCGAGAAACTATAACTGTGTAAACTCTCCTATAACTCATGGTATTTTAGTTACTTAATTTCATTTGTCTCTAATTATATTATTCCAAAATTTTCCCCTTGTTTTAATCCTTCAAGTGAAGAATATATTTAATGTTATTCTTCTTTTTTACCTTGCCTTAGAAACTCTGCCAGCAGCCAAAAGATAATTGAGAAGCATTGAGAATAGCAGGAGGCACCGAGTGTGTTTAAAAGGGATGGATGCATGTGAAATCAAGGGCCTCCTTCCAGTTTGCAAGGGATGGGACATTAATATCACCACGGCTCTTCTTAGCTAATTTGTTATTGATATAATTGGCCCTCAGGACATAGTTGAATTAGTTAAGCTAAGATAATGTCTTCCTCCATAATGGGCAACTATAACTTTTCAATTTACTTCTTCATAGATGATTGTGAAATCGTTGAGGTGATGGATTTTATTTTTTTTATTGAAGTTATTGATGTGAATGATATTAATAAAGAAGGTAGTAGTAGGCACATAAAATCAAACCTAAATTAAAAATAACTAACTTAATCTGAAAAATTCTAACCAAATAGAGCCAAAATCAATTGAATACAAACAAGTAGTAACAAGTAATTAAAAACTAATTTGAAAATAATTATTATATTGAGATTAATATTAAAAATTATTGTAATTTAATGTTGATTAGTGAACATAAAACGTAAATTACATTAACAATCATAATAATTAACATCTGTATATATAGATATTATGAAATTCATAATTGTTTAGTTTTAATTCTTGTTTAAGGTCAAATTGAAATCAAACTGAAATTGATAGTTTTAATTAGTAACGAGATTGACATGTATCTTTCTCTAACGTCCTCCTTGGAAATTCTTTTTCACGCATGAACACGCCACAAAACACATCTTCTTATTGTTATTGCAAATTTATCATCCGAGTACCAACTCGGTTACCTCCATGGAGCTACAAAACACATCTTCTTCTTAACACTCAAGGATTCAATGGTACAACTTATAGAACAGATCATGTTCAAGTAAGGTCGTTACAAAACGCATCTTCTTGCATTCAAGGATGATGACTCAATACTTGAGATGGAGATATAAATGAGACCTGTGTATAGAGGGAGAGGTTGAATAGTGTTGCTAAATTCATAAGCTTCAATTTACAATTAAAGTTGGTTATGCATCACATATAAGAAAATATAAACAAGAAACTTAATAAATATAAACACTTTTTAAGAATTTCTGCTCCACGGTCTATAAAAGTCATTTGTTAGTTACTCCTCGAAACCCTTCTATCTTTTTTCCTTCTCTAAACCCTCTAAAAATATAATGGAGAAAAGTCTTACAATCTGACTTTTAAACAAGAACAAGAAGAATTACCATATGAGTGAAACATTAAGAAATATAACCAAAAACAACGACAATACAAATACAATAATGGAGCTTTTCTGAGGACTTCTTTCACTTGCTTTAGTTTCACTTTAGTTCATTCACTAGCTTTCAAAAGCCTCCTACCTGGTTGATTATTTTTGTCATCATTTCACCTTTTGCTTATCGATAGATAGATATATCAGTCAACTGAACATATATTCTTTTAGTTGACTGTGAAGCCTCCGAATAAATACGTGACTCTATTGGCCCCCATGGGTATGATGCGGTGGTAAAATGCTTAAAAGGGCAACAAAAAGATTAGGATTTGAATCACAAATGGATGAATATCCTCAGATTGAGTTTTGAGTGTGCATAAGTTGTTGATGTGTGTGTATTTCGTATATAGTTTTTGGTATTATTTTTCATATATTTTGTTTCATCACATGAGCATATTTTGCATGCGTACATCTCTTTTGTATCATTTTCATTCTCTTAGTCTGGAGAACTATTTTTTGTGCTTTTTATTGACAAGACCTTAAATTGAAGCTTCATTGAAGTTAAAAAGTCTTAAAATGAGAGCTCATTGCAAGGAACACGCTCTGATTGTGTCTCATGACACGGGCGTGTTCTTCTAGATGAAATTTGACGTGAAATGGAGCTTGGCCTCCAGTAAACTCCACGAGCAGGTCGTGCCATTTTATAGCCAATAAGAAGAAAAGCCAAAGCTAGACATGGTCAGGTCGTGCCTTCTAGCATAGTCGTGTTCGACCCCCTTTCCTGTACCTTGGAGCAACATAGTTAGGTTGTGCCTCCTAGCATGGTCGTGGCTCATGAGTAGCGCCTCAATATTTTTGAAAAGATATAATGAATTTGATCGATTTTGAGGGCAATAAAAACCCCTACGAGACTCATGACTCCGGAGGAGGTGTTTCCCCGTGATAGGGAATCCTAGGAGAATCATTTCCGAGGAGCCGTCGGAGTTTCTATCCATCATCGAGCTTGGAGTTCTTCCGAAGATGACGATCAACACACAATTAAGTTTCCTCTCCTTTTTTCTTCTTGATATGAGTTGTAGAATGTCTTCTTCTATGTCTTTTGGCTATAACTCTATCTCTATAGAGTAGTACTCTTAATTCTAGGATGAGAGCGTAGCCTGATGTATTGTTGAAGTGATTTGCATATCTATTTGTCTTTCTTTATTGCATGATTTATTGATCTATGATCCGTCTTTATTGTGCATATATGATTATGACGCTAACTGTGCATCTTCATATCCCACGAGACGCGGGAAAAGATCAAAAGGTGAACCTAACTCTCCGACCCATAAAGACCAAGACATGAGGGATTGCTTACGAAAATAGTTCAAAATCTCACGAAGGCACCATGCATTAGCTATCATAAAGTTTAGTGGATTTATCCCGATTCGGCATCACAAAGTAGGGGATAACACATAGGGAACCATGGGGCATCGTAACAGGAACCTCCCTGAAAAATGGGTTACTCAAGTGAGGCTACCTTGAAAGTAGACATCGTGTTTGGATAGACACATCGGTATAATTTCAAAAGTCTATATTAGTTACCTCGGGAAACACCACCTTCATGTGTATCAATATTGAGGTGAGAGAATGAATAATATTTAGAACATTAACAATCATCGTGGCGAAACCAAAATCCTAGAATTGCTCCCTACAATTGATTTTCTCCTAAGACTCCTTTTGCTTTCTTAATTCATTTTATTTCTCTCACGATTCTTGTGAATTTGATTGTTCTAGATAGTCTGCTTTGTAATTTTAACTGGACTCGATTTATAGTTCCTGTGCTTGCGGATTTCACATACTAAATTTTTGACATTGTTACCGGGGATTGTGTCAACATCGATATAAGTTCGATTGCGATTTAGCTAATCTAGATTCCTTTTTTTTCTTGCTATTTTTTCTTTCTTTTTCTTCTCATTGCCTTTTCTGACCTTTCTTTTTCCTCAGTGACTGAGTTTCCTTTTTTATGTTTCCTTTTTTATGTTGAGATCTGATAAATCTAGAGATCTTCTTCCTGTTGATTCTGAAATTGATAAGACCTTACATAAAAGGCGAAACCTACAAAAGCAACTAAAGGCAGAGCAAACACAAGCAACATCAATCATGTCCGACACAAAAACAAGCCATCAAAGGATTGCACCGCCCCTAGTGCTAGAGGACTTAGGTCTAGCATCACAAGACTTTCAATCGATGCTAACAACTTTGAGCTGAAGTCCATGTTGATACACATGGTCCAGTAGAATCAATTTGGAGGTGCACCCACGGAAGACCCTAATATGCACTTGGAGGTATTTTTAGAAATTTATGCAACTTTAATGTATAACAGTGCTACTGTATATGCAATTAGGTTGCTCCTATTTCCTTTCTTGCTTAGGGATTAGGCAAAAGCTTGGCTCCATTCACCTCCATCGGACAACATCTCCACATGGGATTAATGCGAACAATGGTTTCTCGACAAATATTTTCTTCAAGCAAGATGACACACTTGAGACACATCATCACGAGCTTCATGCAAAAAGATGGAGAATCCTTATTCGAGACATGGGATTAATTCAAGGGACTTTTGCAACAATGCCCACATCATGGACTGGAAAAGTGCTTGATCATCTATACATTCTACAATGAGATCTCTTATGCGATGAAGGTTTCCTTAGACTCCGCGCCTGGTAGAGTATTGATAAATAAGAGACAAGATGAAGTCGAAGAGATTATAGAAAATGTAGCGCTCAACCATCACAAATGGGCAACTAAACGAGGTAACCCCATGAAGGTCACAAGTAAATATGATGTGAATACCCTTGATTTAATTACAATAAAAATGAACGTGCTCACTAAAAGATTTGATTCTTTCAATGTAAATGCGGTGAATGTCACTAATGCATCTTGTGAGGTTTATGATTTGATAGGACATGCGACGAATAGTTATCAGCTTGAAGCTATTTCTGCACAAGTGGCCTATATTAAACAAGTGGACGCCATTAATAACTTCAACCAGAGGCAAAATAACCCATACTCAAACACATACAACCCTGGTTGGAGGGACCACTTGAACTTCTCTTATAGGAGCAATCAGAATCAAGGAGGAAAAGGGAACTATGGGCAATCAACGGGAGTTCAACAAGGACCATAGAAGTCTAAACTAAAAAACATAATCAAAGGCTTCATCATCTCACAAACTCAATTAAACGAGGAGTTCAAGCAGTGACATAGCCATTGAGGAGGCTATCACGCAACTAAAAGGTACAGTTGACAATCTTGTGAACCACACTAAAATGTTTGAAACTCAAATTGCACAAATTGCTAGCTCATCATCGAGGACTCCAGGGATTCAAGTTACTCGTACATGTGTCTAAGAGCACCATACTCTTGACATGTGATGCTTTGGCCAAAGACTTTCAATAACAATCCTAACAAGCGGCCGTAGGGTATACGTCTTTTTTTATAAAGAGTGGTGAATCCTCTGTGGGTTATTCAAACACCTTTGGGCACTTTGATTTATATCCAATCGTCTCGGGTCCACATCTCCTCGGAGATGTTTGTTTAAGATGTCAAAGTGTAAGCCTCTATGACTAAGGTAACTTGAATACCGAAAGTCAAAGAAAACTCGCACTTAAGCTGCATTGAGATCTTCATTGACATATATATCGAACTATATAAAGTCTCATGACAGATCACTCCAATGAACTGGTTACCTTTAACTAGCATCCATGTTTAACTCTCAATATCCAATGTTTCCAGCGAGTGAGAACAGCTACTTGACAAACCAAGGAGTTTAAACGTGCTAGTCTCAACAGAATCAATGACGTCCACGTTCATTAATTCATCGACTAGGGATAATTTCAATACATTCATAATTACACATGTAGAGATGCTTATAAGTTGTAATCTAATCACAAATTCTCTTATGATATGAATTGTATTGCGGGCATTCAATAAATAAGTTTGAGATCCAATCAAACACATAAAAATATGCACTTAAATAGTGACTTTCTATTTATTAAATAAATAATACAGCCATAAGATAATTGTCTTAGGACACCTCTCAAATATAATATATATAGGTATCAAAACTTTAACCTTGAATATTCTTAGTACCAATATTAAGTTTGCTATCACTACCAAATGAAATACTACCTTTATTCTTATGCTTAAAAGTTGAGAATTTACTAATATCGACCGTCATATGCCTTGAACATCCATTGTTGATTATCCATCAATTCATACTCCTTTTGCTTAAGTGTACTTAATAAGGATCGAATCTTTTGGTACCGAAAAGAGTTGGGTCTTGCTGGATTAGCACGTAAATGCTTAGGAACTCAAGTTTTAACATGCTTATACTTAGAATTAGTGCTAGAAAATAAATGAAACATGGAAGTATTACTTATTGTAGGTGCTTGGAATTCTATTCCGTTCAATTCTTGCCAGACAAAAATTTTCAGGAATAGAACATTTTCAAGCAACCTACGTTTTCGATCAGACATGTGCTTGATTGATCAAGTAAGTTCTTGACAAATCAAAGCACACCTTGATCGAAGCATATGATCTTGGACTCTTGTGTTGGTATTCAGGATTCATACAAAAGAAAATAAAAATAACTATGCAGTGGAATAAATAGTTGTACCTTTCTTCTTTGTAGATTGTGTAGATGATTGAACTTTTACCCGAAGACCTCTTGATCTTCTGATGTATTCATCTCCTCTTCTTGGACGTTATATGGACAACGATCTACCAAGATGTCTCCACCCAATTCCTTCTTTTCCTCTCTTCTAATCCGATGGCAAGAACTTAAGGTAGAAGCTTCTTCTTCTTCCTTTTCCTCTCCTTCTTCTCTTCTTCTTTCTATTCTCTTGGCCGCCGGCCCTAGCAAGGAGGGAAGCCCCTTGTGTGCCGGCCCTAGAAAAGAAAGAAAGGGAAGGCTTGGGCGCCGGCCCTAGCACACAAAGAGGGAAGAAGAAAAGAGAGGGAGTCGGCCCTAGCACAAGGGGAAGAGGTTTTTCTTTGTGCCGTCGGCCCTAAGGGGTTTTGAAGCAAATAGAATTGAGTTTTTTTGCCTCTCCCTATCCTCCCCTTTTATAGCTTTGCCATCATAGAAATTTTAGAAAAAAATAACTGAATTATTATAATTTTATTGTATAATAAAATTTATATAATTTTGTTGGATGACAAAATTTTAACCAAAATTTTGTTGGTTAGCAAAACTTAATAAAATTTTGTTGGATAACAAAATTTAATAACATTTTGTTGGATAACAAAATTAACATAATTCTATTTAGAATTAATCCGAATTCTGTTAACTGAATTTTTAATAGAATTCTAAACAGAATTCTAACAGAATTCTAATTCTTAACAGAATTCTTGACAAAATTCTAACAGAATCTCATGGGTGGATACGAGGCTTTATCCAGAGGCTACAACAGGGACCTAGAGAAGGAATTGATTTTGGCCTCCTGATGGACTTGGACTTCCTGTGTTCTTCCTGAACACCCAACTCAAGTCCATCAATAATAACTCATACCACTAAAGGGTTATTATTGAACTACCGCACCAATCCCATATTACAATATGGACTCCTTATCATGAGTGCATTAATCTCTCTGTGTTTAAGATATCGTATGTCCATCAATTAATTGAATTACTGACAACTCAATTAATTAACTTCTGGATCCAAGAGTAGTACCAATCAACTTTATTATCATGCGGACTAAGTCCACCTGCAGGATTTACATGATAATCCTTATGAACTCCTCAAGGGAACATCATCAGCCTAAATTATTAGGATACAGATTTCTTCTATAATCAACAACACACCATATACATAGCATTATCTCCCAACTCATTGGGCCTTTTGATTTAACGAATAAATCTCACCCTTTGATGAATTAAAGAAATAAATACTAAGTATATGTGCTTGTTATTATATAGAGATTAAGAGCATGCACATCCATAATAACAGAGGTCTAGTTCAATTATATAGTCAATATAAATCGAACGACCTCAGACGGTCCTGCTCAATACACACAAAGTATACTAGTGTAATTTTATAGTTAAGATAAACTAATACCAATTACACTACAACCACTCCAATGGTTTGCCCCTATCCATCTTGATTGTGAGTTACTATTTATAATTTATAAGGAACTGATAACATGATCTTCTGTGTGGCACCACACACCAGCCACAATACCTACTGCAGTTTCTCGATTTACCTCCTCACAATATCGTGGGGCCGATTAAAGGTGGATTCCACCTTTTGCAAAATACAATATAAATTAAGTGAACAACTGCATTAACAAAATGCAAACATTTGACCAAAGTGATTCTCATTTCAATATTATTGCAAAATAGATGTTTATACAAAAAGCTAGGCTTATAGTATACATCCCAACACGTAAACCTTTCAATGGAATTTGTGAGATCATTAACTAAGACTTTTAAAACTGAATTTTCTTTAATTAGTTCATCATATTTACTAAAATTATCATCATGAGTTCTATTTATATGAGTTTAGCTTGATTCTTCCTTAATTGTCTTCAATTTCTTAGAAAGTGACTTCTCTATCTTTAGATTTAACAAGGGCATTAGTTAAATATGTAATTGTATTATATAAGTGCTCTGGTTTAGAAGAATTTATCTCACTATTACTATTTGATGATTCTTCATTTAAAGATGTTGATTACTTGAACTTTCACCAAGTTCATCAAAAGCCATTAATGCAATATTCTTGTCACATTTTGCTGACTTTTCATCTTTGGATGATGATGAGGAGGAGGTCTGGTCCCATGTAGCTCTTAAGGTATTTTTTAAAAATCTTTTTGCCTTTTGGATTTCGAGCACTCCAATTCATTGATTCTTTTCCTATTACATTCAAAGAAATATTAGAAGACATGGGTCTAATTTTACCTTGGGTTTTGTTTCTTTTATTGGAGCTTTTTAAGAGCCTTTTGATGATATTTTTGTTCTTCTTCATCAATCTTTTAAGTAAATGAGCTACTTCGGTTGAGGAGTTTTCACTTTTTGAATTGAATGAGTTTGTCTTTGAATTTAGATGAAGATGTAGCTTCCTTCTTTTTAGATTTCTTTTTCTCCATTACAAGAGCTAATCCTTTGTCCTTAACAATATGGTTGGCTTGCTTCTTATGAAGCACAAACTCAACTTTTACATTGCTTGGCATTCTATTAATCTTGACTTGTCTGGACTTCATCACTTACCTAACATTTGATCCTTTTTTACCTATTAGGACTTTACCATCTACCTAACGCCCAATCCTCTTTGACCTTCTAAGACTTACTCTGCCAAGTATTTGATCCTTATTGACCTACTTGAACTTCCTCTACCTAACATTGGTCATCATCGCTTGCTAGGTCTTTCTCTCAATTGCAAAATATCTAGTCCTTCCTAAGTTATCTAAACTTCCTCTGCCAATGCTTGTTAGACTTCTACTATTGTTAAGTCTTTGGTCTACTTGACCCATTTAGTTTTTTCATTAACCAAGTGTCAGTCATTTATGATTCACTTGAATTTCTCATCTGCCAACTCCCTTATTAGACTTTTATGACTACTAGCACTTGTTGGTCTTTCACGTCTGCCAACACTCTTATTGGACTTTCTCAATTGCCAAATGTGTGGTTGACCTAGATCCACTTGATCTTCTTTCATAATCAAGTATCCAGTCAACTTTGACCTACTTGACATAATCAATAAATATATTACTTAAACATTAAAACACACACTTGATCAAAATGACCATGGGTCGATTGCACCAAATCCCCCAATCAAGCAATGGGCTAATTGCACCAAGAGGATTTAGGTCATGAATGGAAACTATATGGAGGTTTCAGCCAAAACTTTACAAGATCTATTCTAGGAGGTTCCAAAGCGAGTATTGTTGCCAATGAAGATCAAGGATGGAGCTCTTTTTACAAATCAATAAAGAAGACTAGTTTGTCCTAAAAGAGTTTCAAAAACCAAAGGACAAGAAGGACAAAGGCCTCAAGAAAGAGAAATGTATAGAAGATCAAACTTAGAGATCTGTACCAAATAGCAAGGTAATTAAATTATCAATCAATATTGTTCCTAATGAACTTCTGTGCAGGATAGATGAGTATAATAATGTCCACGTCGATCTTTGGACAAAACTAATAAAACTTAATGAAGAACCCTCACCAACACTAAAGGAGGAGAAGCCCAAAGGAAAGATCATTGTAGCTCAAAAGCAAGTAATTTTGAACAATGAGAAAAACATAATGTCTAAAGTGGAAGTTATGGAGCAACTCATAGCATTATCCACCTCAAAGATTGAGGGGAAGGAGAGGTCCTCGACACCAAACCAAGAAAAGGCCTCTACCTCCAGAACAAACAAGGATATGTCATCTACCTCCTTGAGACATGGTGAAGAGGATAACACCACTCCTACAAGCATTGAGGCCCCCACACCTAAAGGTAATCAAATTTCATTTGGTAAAAATTAAAGATTATATTTTGTATTTCAAGTGTAAGGAGTAAGGACACTAGAAGAATAAGTGCCCTGCATTGGAGAAGGGAAAGGCTCAAGTGGCACTTAAGTTCAAGGAAAAGCCAAAGAGATCAATGTCCATAATACATAAAGGAAAGGAGCACAAAGTGTTCTTCATGTGCAATGAGAGAGACATTACCACAATCAATCCCCTAATGGAAGACAACCAAAGGGAAAAAAATGGAAAGATCAAAGATCAAGGGAGAACTTCAAAGATAAAACCTAAGCTATTAGTTAATTTACCTTCAATTCATCATGATGCTTCTTCTCATGGTAAAAGTCATGCTAAAATTAGATAATTTGATTTTAGTGCTAGATACCATGATGATAGGAAATCAAATGATCTAGAGCAAACTTTAGAAACTTATATATTAAGAATGAAGAATCTAGGATTAGGGAATTAGAAAGAGAAAATGAAGGCTTGATACATTAGAGAATACCATTAGAAAAATAACAAGTCTAGTAGGTCCTAGAACCAAAACCTAGGATTAAGAAAATCAAACCGATCCAAGAATAAGTAAGCCTTGGGTCAACTTAGTGATAATTAACATTGTGACATATTATTTTGACTCTTATATTTGATATTTTTATCTTCTCGTTTGCGTAAATCATTCTTTATATCATGTTTTACGAGTATGACCTATTTTTGAACTCATTATAATTTGCCCCTAAATTTTGATATTATTTCATGATTTTATAGGGAATTGAAGAATAGTCATGAATACGAGTCGAATCAATTGAACTCAAAACTAGGGTTAAAGAAGTAGGTTCACTTGGAGAAAGGAAGGCTGGTTTAATTCAATTGAAAATGGTTCGTGTTTAACTCTGTGGCAAAATATGAAATTCGTCACCTCAGCGGCCCGACACGGTCGGCCCCACGACCATCTATGAGAAGGTAAATCGAAAAGCTGCAGTTGACTACTACGGGGAAGGCATTGCTTCGGCTTCATCGAGATTCGACCCTTGCCCAAGTAAAAAGAGCCCTCCTCATCTCCTCCATCCAAGAGAGTTTCATCAAAATTCGGATTCTTAAAGCTACGCCTCCATACCGCCGACCATCCTTCTTCCACCGGAAGCCACAACGAGGTCAAGGGGATTTCCCTTCCTCAACCATCAGCCGACTCCATTTCCTCTCCCTTCACCGATGCCAACCGTCACCACCGGTAGATCTTAATTCCATCCCTCTGATTGAAGCCTTGGAATTCCAAGCTCTGAGAGGAGAAATCTACTTCTGACGATCCAACTGAGAGGCAAGGGGATTCCCAACCATCTCGGTCCACAACAACCCTCCATCAACAGCCGACTATCCATCTTCATCCAAGATCCGAGAGCATCAACTTCATCTACTGAAGCTCACAACTCCTCACCATCTCATCACAACTCTTCATCTCCATCTCCGGCCATAGCTTATCCTTTAATCAACGATCCAACAGCAGCCCTTCAAGCTCCAACATCAGCCATCATCTGTAGCCATTCAAAGCTCATAGCAGTCTTCACCTGATCTTGCAGACGCCATCCACAAGCTTCTTGTGTAGGGTTGTTCCTGTTGGGTTGAAAGGGTGCAAACATAGTCTCACATCTAAAACACATGGAAAAGATCATGGATTTAAAACGATGAAAGATATCTCCATTGGTATGAGGCCTTTTGGGGAGAGCCCAAGAACAAAGTCATGAGGGCTTAGGCCCAAAGTGGACAATATCATACTATTATGGAGATATTTTGATTCCATTGGTTCTTACAATTGGTATCAGAGCGAGACCGCTCTTCACCGGACTGACCGCCGGAAGAGTCATGATCCAAATCTAACCATATGGGTTGAACCTTAAAAATAAAGGAAGTGGGTGCTCCCGTGTCTGAATCAAGAGGACCAGACACCAGGTGAGAAGTCCTAGTAGGTCGGGTGGACCGAGGGACAAAAAGTCCTAGTTGCGGCTAGGTGGGAAGTCCTAGTAGGTCGGGTGGACTGAGGGGCAAAAAGTTCTAGTTGCGGCTAGGTGAGAAGTCCTAGTAGGTCGGGTGGACCGAGGGGCAAAAAGTCCTAGTTGCGGCTAGGTGAGAAGTCCTAGTAGATCGGGTGGACCGAGGGACAAAAAGTCATGGTGGGTCGAGGATTCAAACATCAAACAGAGGCTTTCCGTTTGAGGGGGGCCTATGGTCCTTTGTTTGAGGGGGGATTGTTGGGTTGCAAGGGTGCAAACATAGTCCCACATCTAAAACACATGGAAAAGATCATGGATTTAAAAGGATGAAAGATATCTCCATTGGTATGAGGCCTTTTGGGAAGAGCCCAAGAACAAAGCCATGAGGGCTTAGGCCCAAAGTGGACAATATCATACTATTGTGGAGATATTTTGATTCCATTGGTTCTTACATTTCCTTGTTGTGTTTTATGCATTTGATTGTTGCTTGTCTTTGTTGATTGATTAATTGTAATGAAATTAGCTTCCCTTGTGCAAGATTATAGCCCCCGAGGTATAGTTGAGTTGGTTACGAAGGGACAGATTTGCTAAAGTAGATAAAGGTCGAATCTCGGCTGACGCAATGCCCTCCCCCGTAGTGGTTAATTGTAATTTCTTGATTTACCTCTTCACAGATGGCCCTGGGACCGACTGTGTGGGGCTGCTGGAGTGGCGGATTTTACCTTTATGCTGAAATACACACTTAGGTATAAAAGATTCATGCCCACAACTATTTGATGAAATGTTTCTTCCATTGGTTATGTCTTTGTTTTATAAGGAATCTTTAGTTGATTGTTTGCAATGCTTTGTTAGTTTGATTCCATTATGTTTGTGTCCTTCATTTGAATGCAATTAGGTTAGATTAGATTAAGTTTTGTTAAATGTTCTAGGGTTCGCTAAAAGCTTCGTTTAGTTAGATGTTTCCTTTATGTTGTCTTTAATTTTTTCGCAATCGTAATTTATGTTAGATTAGGTTTTCATTACTTGTATTGTTCTTCAATTAGTAGTCTTAGAATTTAAAATTTAAATCTGATTTATAAATAAATTGATCCTAAGAAAATTATGCACTAGCTATATTTCTTGTGAGAGACGATCCGAATTACTCTATGTTGCATTAGTATAGAGGGGTTCGGTATTAATTACTATATATGAGTGTTATCACTTACCATAGGATTCTATTTAACTATAGAACCAAGCCTAGGTCTAGGATTGGTAGCAATGCAATAAGGGAGACTCTTCTTAATGTTGACCTTGATGAGACCATTATAGTCAAAACTTCTAACAAACGTAAGAGTTATTAGGAGAATATCTAGGGAGGTTATCTCTAGTGAGTACTTATTAAGTTCAAGAAACTCTAATAATTATTGAGTTTCTAAAAGTGTAATATCTTTATTCTAAATGAGCATAGAATGTGTCAACAATGATTGAGAAGGTAGTTAATCCAACCATGATAAAGTTGATATTTTTGAGCATTTTACATATTATGATACCTTGAAAATGAAAGTTGAGATTTTAGAAGGTTCTAGCATGTGTCAAAAGAAAATTGGATTCTTAAATCTATTAAAATTGGCATATAAGGATAGAGTTTGATTGTATGCCAAATTTGTAATTTTTACACATTTGACGGAGCCATACGCTTATGTCAAATTTGGTATTTGGACAATATTACATAACACATATATGAGATTTAAGTATTTTATATCATCTTTGCATGATATATTTATTTATATTTGTCATGATTTATTTGCCATGATATTTACCATGCTATGTCATACACGTATTTACTATTGCAGTAAAAGATGGAATCCGTCATCTCAGCGGTCTCATATAATCGATCTCACAATCATCTGTGAAGAGGTAAATCAAAAGGCTACAGTTGGCCACTACGGAAGAGACCATTATTTCAACTTTATCAAGATTCGATCCTTGTCCATTGTAATAAATTTATCTTGCAGTAACTAATTCAATCATATCTTAGGGGCATACACATGTCTACTATTCATACATGATTATGTACGTCATGTTATGATTACATTCTCATGCTACTAGGATTTGCACGTTAGTTTAATTTTTTGCATGATAATTTTTTTATTTTATATCATGCAAAATTAGCACATGCATTATAAGTCATGTTCAATTACATGCTACATGATTTAATTAAATTTTTTTTTACAATTAAGAAGGTCAAATTAGGAATGTACAGATAGTTTGCATGATCATTAGTATAGGGAGAATATTTTTTGTATCTCACATGAGCCATAGAACCAACTTATATTGTATATTGAGACATTTTAGATAGAGGTTAGGATGATGATCTGAGTCCCCGAGGCAATGGTGCAATGGTGCAACGATAGGATATTCAGATTGTGACCCAGGGACTCACGGTTTGATCCCCAGCTACGACGTATTTACAGGAATTTTCCTCCAAATGGGGAACGCAATCAAATGATGTTGGGCATCTGGATTGACCGCCGTATGCGCTTCCCGATTTACCCTGGTGGTCGATGGGAAACTTTTGTAGGACCGGACCATCCTCAGGGATTGAGTTCATGAGACTGACTGAGATTTATCATTTTTTTTTTAGGATGATGATCTGAATTCAAGTGATAATATGTGCATTGATTCACATGGACTAAGGGTTGATCAATCATGAGAAAAATTAATGTACAAGCACTCAACCCAAAGCATGATTAAAAATTATTTTGAAAAAATGGTTTTAAAATAGCTTTTAAAAATCTTAGTGTAATTTATTTATTAATAGAAGTCATCATTGATAATATTGATATAAAGTTAGTTAGAGTAAAATATTGTACTTTTCAATGATTTTTAATTTTATAAAAATAATGACTATTTTTTAGAAAATTATTTTTCATTGAGAAATATTAACATAAGTAATGTTTTTATAATTTTTTAAATTATAAAATTACTTATGCATTTATGAATTTATACTATTGAGATAAGAAAATAGTATTGATTGATTTAGAAACTAAGGGGGTGTTTGGTTTGAAATTTTTTTTCTATTTTCTTTTTTTTATTTATTTTTTATTTTTTAATCTAATTTTTAGAAAACAGAAAATGTATTTGGTATCATATACTATTTTTCTATTTTCTAGAAAAAAATTAAAAAATACGTTTGATTTGTTAATATGAAAAATTATAAATAAAATAATATTTTTTTATCATCTTATTCATGGAAAAGAAAAAATCAGGCAAAATCTAACCTTCTAATATGCAATATAATATCTTTTATTACATAATGTCGATGTATGAATTTATGCACCGCATAACATGCAACTAAAATTATACATCAGAAGAGTAGTGTTTCTAATGCTTTTTTGTGTCTTCAAGAAAGTGGATTATCATCGTCTATGACCAACTCTTGCCCCATGCCATTAACTTCCATTTCATCATGTTAATTCATCTCAATGCTCCTAATTTATTTGATGACGAACCAAGAGTCATCTATCTTTAATATTAATTAAGCGAAATTCGAACACTTTGAATTATTAAAAAAAACTACAAGTGACTTTGAAATATAGAAACTATCAAATTATTACAAAACACAATCGAGATTAAGTGATACAATACTAGAAGTCATAGCCTTAAGGTGCACATCTAAAATCCAACAAATTTGGAGCCGCCATCGTGGCGGCGTCGACGGCGAGAAAGGCAGCTGCGTTGATCGCCACGCTCGATAGGTTGCAAAGCCTCGATGGCCAGTTGCTCCGCCTTGCCAGCCACCTCCGCTTGCACCCGCTCTAGCGCGCTCTGCACAGGCTGAGCTCAGGCAACCAGAGCGCCTCGACGTTGGCATCCAACAGGTCGGGCACCGAGCCCCACGCCCGAAAAATCGCCGCCTTCCTCCTCCTCTCCGCCTCGAGCCGCTCCGCGAGCTGCAACTCCTGCCGACCGAGCGCCCAAACCAGGGCCCCAGCGAGGGGGTGGTGCTGAGGGGGAGCAGGCGTCGCGAAGAGGAAGCGGGAGAGCACGGAGTCGACGGAGGGGTGGCCGAAGGAGAAGGGCTTTCCGCTGGGGGAGAAGGCGAGGATGGAGAGCTCGTTTGCCTTCATCGCGATCCTTTGACGGCCTCTGCTGCGACATCGGCTTGCTTGCGGGAAAATCGAAAAGGAGCGATGAGGTTTGTCGGGGAGAAATTTGGAGTTGGACGTGTAGCATAGCGCGTTTTCGTGTTTTCTAATTGTCAGCCGCATTTTTCATTCTCTACAGAAAATGACTTCTCATTTTCCAGATAATGAGATTGAAAAACACAAAATAAATAATAATTTCTAGAAAATAAAAAAATAAAAATGAAAAATGATCAAACCCCATAAATTATTCAATTGTCTATGTTTATTCCATAATAGTCAACTATACCTGACTTTGAAATGTTTGGATAAACATTCAAAAGGAGAGTCTCTCAGTGAAAACTAAAAGGGAGTATTTAAAAGGAGTGGATGAAGATTTTGGGGGCAATATGAATGTTGGAATTTTCTAACTAAAAATTTTAGAAATTTATTGGTGCAATAATTAAGGGGAGGTCCTTAGTTCTTGAAGAAGAGAAGGTTTTAAATACCAATAAGTTAAGGAGAAAGATGCTTTAAAGGAGGTCCACCTTATTAAAATGTTAAGCTCAAGGTTTCCAACCACCAGGGTAAATCGGGAAAAACATATGAACGACTATCGAACCGGAAGGAATCCAAGTTGGGAGATGTGTTTCATATGGGGAGAAGAACTTCCTAGATTAAGGAAAGAAGTTAAGAAGAGGAGGTTGGAACAAGGGAGAGGTATCCACCTTATTAAAATGTTAAGCTCAAGGTAAGTTTTGGACAAATTATCGAAAGACATACAGAATGGAAAGTAGGGAATCTTCACTCATGTTTTGATGAAATTTGGAGTCTTTGATGTATGTCAAAGGGAAAGGGAAAGGGAGATAATAAAGGATTTAAATTAAAAAATCTTGATTTATACTTTGTTAAAGAATGTAGAAAGTTGGGGTAATAAACAAGTATATCTTAAATATATTATTAAACATCTAAAAAAATAAAGATTGTTTGTACAATTGAACCCCTATTTAATAAATAGGTTGATTAGTTTTGGATTAAATTTTAATATTTGATCAATATGTTTGATAGTTGAGTAATATGTCAAGTAGTTCAAGGCTCATTGGATAAATAATATTAAAAAAGTCTAAGTGAGTAAATTGTGACAAATGATGATACCCTCACCTCAGGGGGTCCTCTAGTGCTGTCCTAAACAATTTGGAAGGGAGGTAAATTACAAGAGATTTCACCCTGTCCCAGTGGCCAATTGCATGAGGGGGTGAGACAATCAACGGGACATTCCACACTCGTTGAAAATCGACCCATAGATTGTATTGTGACAACTTACATGCAGAAACTATCTGAGCCAATTCGTGGAGGTAATTAATTAGATATTTAATAGTTGAAAATCTAACACAGAGTTGACAAAGGAGTTTGCATGAGCTTACCTACCATATAGACCTAGTCAATTAGAGGTGGACTTCAATTGATTGGAGTGTTCAGTCGACTCGAGAGTCGATCGAAAATTCTCTATTAAAAGAAAATAAAACGCTTCTATTTGAATTGTAGTGGGGTCCAATTAACTAAATTCGGTTCCAATTAACTAAACTGAAGATTTATTAAAGTTGATTAAAATTTTAACTGTTGACATGCAATGCTTATTTATGCTAGTCTAATCGACTAGATCACGTTTCTAATTGACTAGAGATATTAAATTTTTTTTTCAATAATATAAGTGCTCCAACGAAGCAATATCTAAGGGCCTACAATTACAAAGGCTAGCTGCGTCTTCATATTTTATTTTCTTTGATTATTGTTACATTTGTTAATGAAAATTTTGAGTAATTTGACAGAAGGATTGTGCACTTTACTACTATAAAAAAAAAAAGAAATCTTTACATTTGTGAGGTAGAAGTTTCTCATGACCACCAAGAAATCAAAAGCGCATACAAAGATGCCTAATCCTTTGATTGCGTTATTTTGAAATAAAATTAACTACAAATACACCGTAGCTTCAGATCGAATAGAATTTGCCACTCACAATCGATTTCCTACCGTTGCACCATTGCCCCGGGAACCACTTTACTACTATATGTGAGGAAAAAAAAAAGTTTACATTTGTGAGGTAGAAGTTATGAATTTAGAAGCAAAAGATAACTTTTGTTTTACAATTCAGATACAATTTAAATGCATTTAAAATAATAATTAACTACTTCATGATAGACATGAATATGTAATCGATCTAATTAATTTAATATAAATATTTAGCAGTATAAGAGAATTAGATTTAGTTTTTTTTTTTATTTTTTATAATTCAAGTGTAGAGATTTCGATCAAATTAATTTTGAAAATCGATGATTTCCCTTTTAATTCATTTATTTTATAAGATAAATCTAAAATAATTTATATATATTTAAAGGTTGATTTTTAAAATATTTTATTTATTAAAATTCTTTTATGTGCAGTTAACTGGGTGGAGTTGAATGGTGCTGACTCGCGACCAACTACGCCGCCGCCACCCCTCAACGAAGCATCGTGTTAGTCCTTCAGAACCCTAATTCCTCACCCAAGCGAAGCGAGTCGGAGCGGGGGTCGGACAGGGGCGATATCCATGGATCTGCAGCAGAATGATTTCGAGCGTCTCGTCTTCTTCGAGCATGCCCGCAATGCCGCGGAGGCCGGCTACGCCAAGAACCCCCTCGATGCCGATGTTTGTTCCACTGATTTTGTCCGTTTAGGCCCTCTTTATGCATTCATTCTGTTCGTTCATTGCTAACTTTTTTTGGGGTTCTTTGTTTTTTTTTTGTTTTCAGAATCTCACGAGGTGGGGAGGAGCGCTTCTTGAACTATCCACGTTCCAGAGTGGGAACGATTGCGTAAAGATGGTTCAAGGTCTGTAACGAAGATTTCAATGTGAATTTATAGAATGGTTTTCGCAAACTTTATTGGTAACGTGAAAAATAGGTAAAAAAAAAAAAGTCACCTGAGCTCCGCTTTTGGATTTCTGTGGCAGATGCTATATCAAAACTGCAGGAAGCCTTGGTGTTAAATCCTAGCAAGCACGACACCTTGTGGTGCATGGGAAACGCCCATACTTCTCATGGGTTCTACACGCCTGATCAACAGGCTGCTGCAGTTTGTTTTGAGAAGGCAGCTCAATGCTTTCGTGAGGCTGTGCAGCTGGTAACACTTTTCATGCACAGACGTCCAGTTCTTCTTGCTATTTGTTTGTCTTTTGCTGCAATGAGAATTCACATTATTGTAGGATCCTGGAAATGAGCTATATCTTAAATCCCTGGAATTATCAGCCAAGGTACACTCTTATGCTCATTTCCAAAAAAGTTCAGAATATAGAAGTTCTTTGGTTTACTGAATGGTTTGACTAGTCTATTCATAATGGGTTTTTTGTGTGCATTGTCTAGTTCTGGCTTAATTGTCACAGATTAATGGTTTGGGCAGTGTGATCATATCCATACATTTTAATGAGTAATGAATCTTTCCTCGTTCTTAAAGAAGTTATTTAGTGCTAATTCTATGCAATCACACACAATGAAAATCTCTATTATAAGTCTTTTTTTATTTCTCATCATTGTCATCTTATTCCTGTAGCAATTAGGTGCCCATACTGCACTGTTTATGTTGTCAATTGGAGGACCAGATATGCTCAACACTCTACTCTTCTAACTCCTACTGAACCTTCTTGATTCTTATCTAGATTAGGATATCCTACTAGGCTACTAGCCATTTAGTTTACCTAATGGACATTTTATTTGTTTCATAGGCATAGACTTTATGCTCAAATTTTAGTCAAAAGTGATTATCAATTGTTCATATTCTTTAAAGCAAAAGACATAGAAGGTTCATGCAATGTATGTGTAGGTAGGGTTGGTCTTATTACCTTAACTTGAGACAATTTTTTGTTTCTATCACCTAAACTCTCCTTAAGTATTCCATGAAATATTGGAAGTCATGTCCTAGTTGGGGTAGGAATGGGAATTGGAAGTATGCCCTACCTGCCCTAATCCCATTCCTGTCCTTAAGTATTCCATGGGATATTCAATGCAAGTAAAGAAGACAATGCTTACTCTTCTTAAGTAAAATCAATTTAGCCAGAAATTTTCTCAAATTCTGTATCAGCACTGTGTCTTCATTATATTTTTGATTGCTTTATTGGTTTTTGTTTCTATTATGGGACTTTCTATTTCATGCAACAAGTTGGAAGTTCATCAATAACTATAGCTTGTGGGGGAGTGTATGAGTTAATAGTTATAAATGCATATTTAGTACCACGAGATACTTATTAGGTTACACTAGAGTCCATATATAATGGTTCTCTTTTGATTAACATAATACAATTTAATTTTTTCTTACTAGAACCAACTCAAACTTACCAAACTTGTTTCTTAATTGGGACACACTAAAAAATATTAGTATGGAAAAAGGAAGCATGCTCTAACATAGAAAAGTATATCAAATTATGGTTATTTGGATGTCCATATATCAATTGAATAATTCATTTTTATCCACTGTTCAAGATTAAGACTAGGGATTTTGGATTTTGTTCCATTGGAACCAAGATTTGAAATCTTGTTTCAAGCTGGGTTTAAATCCTGTCCAGGATAAGATGTTTCCGTGCTGTGTTTGTAGTGTCGATAGTGCCAACACATGATGCCAAAGACACTAAGACACGAAGAGGAAGGAATTGGAGAGAAGAAAAGAAAGAATTAAAATCCCTAATGACCTAACCTCTTCATATTGTTGCCTCACGTGTTGTAGTGGCCATCATCTTTGCAGTCTATAGCTGAGTGACTTCATTGTCTTGGCCAGCTCGTAGAAGCCTTGAGGGGCTTTGTCATCTTAGACAGGTTGTGGAAGCTTTGTTGTCTCAAACAGGTTATTATTGAAGCTTTGTTGTCATCTCAAACAACTCACAAAAGCTTCATCATTGCCTCAAACAACTTGTGGAGGCTCTGTGGTTGCCTTAGACTGGGAAACTTGGTAATTGTGGTTAGTGCCTCGCAGGGTTTCTTATTGCTGATGTCTCTGAAGTGTTTGCCTTCTCGAACATGTTTCACATGTTGCTGTAGTAGAGGAATGAGTGCCTATTGCCACAGAACAATATTTTAATTAATTAGAACTTTAATTGAATTCATTTAATCTTCTTCTTCACTTTCTCCTCACTCTTTTTTTTTGACATGTCATGGATGAGTTCCTGTGTTTGCAGAACATTTTCTTATTACATTTCAAAAGCATTTGAACATGAATTTTGGAAAAAAATATTTATTTTCTCTGGTCAGTTTCCTTCATTTTCTTCCAAAAGATCACCTTCACAGAAACTTCAATCATCCGCCCAACCAATGGCAGTCTAATCTGTTTACTGAATTCAAATCAAATTGGATCCATGATTTAATTCTTAAGTATGGGGCATCAATGAATTTTCTCTAGTACTTTTTGAATTGTTCTACTTTGATTAATCTATTTATTCATAGATAGAGCCTAAAAATGCTTTTGCATTATTACTGTTGGAAATTTAAGGCCATTTTCCATGGCTATTTTTTTCTGCTTACGTGTTCTCATTTATATGGTAATTGAGGTCATTGCTTAAATTGGACTACAAAGTATATGACAACCATGAGAATTTGTGATTTTCCAAATTAAAATCAGTGTTCGACTTTTTCTAGTTGACATTTTGGTACTTGAGTTGTTTGTAGTGAAACATATCAACTCGAGTTTTGTCTGATTCCAGGCATAAATATCATTTAGGATGCCTATGAGGGAGAAACTGATACAACTTGAATGTGACTGGAGTAAGCTTGCATCATTTAGCAATGGAGTCTCTTTTGGCACCAATTAAAATCTTTCTACTCCTGAGGTTAGGCATTAGATGTTCAAGATAATTTTCAACTCTTTTTTGTAGTGTACCTTCGTTGGATGAGTTGATGATATCCTCATGGACCTCATCAAATGGATGCTATTATACTGGGAGTTGTTGATTAATTGGTGCTTGACTGAGCTGGCACATCTCGAATTTTGATTATTGTTGTGCATGCTAAGGATATGTCTCGCTCCTTTAGATGACATCTACAAATGTGAGAAAATTGGTTGAGATGGTATGAAAATGGTCAAAGATGACTAATAGATTGTATAGTTAGAAGAGTTGTGTCTAGAATAAGTGTAAGATGTAGAGGGAGGCCAAGCATACCATTAACTAATGTAATAAAAAAATAATATTATTAGTGATATTGCTTTACATAGAGTTTAAGGGAAGGATATGAATATTGTAAGCCCTTCTTCATAGTTAGGATAGACAACACTAGATGATGATTACTGTTGTTTTTAACAGGAACAGGAACTAGCTGCAAATGTATCACTAAATAGGAAGTTTAATTAATCACTTTTAGCTTGAGTCAGTGTCCTTTCCTTTGTGGATTAGCCAATTTCTATTTCATTTTGCTGCAGTTATTTAAACCTATTATAAACTGTAAATATCTTCAGGCACCAGAATTGCATGAAGAGCTCCAGAAGCAGATGGTGAGTCAGCCAGCTTCACAAGGAACAACCTCTGCTTCAACTACAAAGGTAGTGTTCTGCTATAATCTAGAATGTTGCACCATTTCACATGCCAGTCTTTTATTTAATTGAAAATCAATTATATTTGAGTTCTCTGCTTAGTATCAATGGCTAACCTTTTTTCTAGTATTTTCCCCTTATTCTGCTGTATTATCGACTATCCAAAAATTAAATGTAGGTTTTTGAATGCTTTAATGTTGAATAAATCCTTCTACAGATAGAGAGGTTGAGAACAAATAACTAGTAGGAATAGAACTAATCTAATACTCCCTCTCAAGCTATCCCATAGACATCAATCATACTCAATTTGTTACAAAAAAGAGATTGAAAGAGCTCACTGAGACATTGGATGAAGAAATATGAAGAATTTAATCTTTGGAAGAATATAAGTTTCTTGCCTAATATGGTGATCTAAAACAATAATACTGTTGCAAATTGATATTTGCAAAAAATGCAGCAAAAAAAGTTGTGGGGTTGCCTATGAGGGTAAGATTGCTCCTAAAGTTGTGGGGTTGCATATGAGGGTAAGACTATTCCTAAATCATAAAATATTGAAAAAGAACGAGTAAATTTCGTTACTTCTAGTGAGATTATCATCATCATGAAGCTGTGATTGCCCCAAGTATATGGGGTTTGCTACATGATTCTTATCCCCCATTGAGCTATATGGAAGAACATATCATTAGTAATTTTACATTTACATCCAGATGCTAATGTATGCGAATGTGATGGTAACTTTTTGACGACCTCCTAGCCTAGTCTTTGCATGTTGAGTTGCCCATGTGGTTAGTTAAGGCACCTCATGTCACTTACAGGTCACAATTTAGCCTAATGAGAAAAAAGGTTAAGCTTTATATATATAGGTTTAGTCTTTTCACTTTGCATGTCTAGGCCTAACTCAACTCTCAACCCTTTTGCGTCTCAACTTTGGCTATCTATGACTCTAGGACCAGCATTCCAGTTTTATTTGCTCCTTGAGAGATTATCTTAGAGAGAGAAAAGTAATGATCTCATCTCTACTCTTAAGAGGAGAAAAGAAAACACTGGAAGAGAGTAGTTACCTTCTCTTTAGTATGAGACTTGGTAGAGAGACTTGACAATAGATTCGAGTTTGCAACTTGAGGCAATAGGAAAGATGTTTTTGCTTTCTTGATTCTTCTTTCTTAGTGTGGCTAGATTGCAACTTTGGCTTTGAAATCTGAATTTTGGTGCTGTGAATTGCAATTTTTTCTGTGTCTTTGCCTGAAGCAATGCACCACCCAAGGGTGTGTCTAAGTTTGATTTGCCTTTATGTGGACACTGAGTGTCAATCGATTCCAACCGCTTGGTATTTAAGTTACAAATACTACTTGTGGGTGGATGAATAGAGAGACAAGACGTTTAGACCTGAGTTCAGTGGTTGGGTGGTTTCTTACGTCCTATGTTTTCTTTCTGGTGAGTAGAAGTATTTTTGTGGATCAGGATCCTACTGAAGGAAGATGATATTGGTATTTTGTCTAAAGGTTATAGATGCTAAGGAAAAACAAGCACTAGAAAGGATGAGGAGATGCTGCAGTGAGGTGTGCTAGCATAAACTATTAAAGCAGAAAAAAAGGCCCAACTGAAGAAGACAGGAGAGTATTGGAGGGACTGACTTGCCATGCATCGCATTGGGTGAGAGGAGCCATATGGTGCTGCAGCAGGGGTGGGATGCAAACAAATAGAGGAAGGGAAGAGGTGGAAAAGTGGAGGTAGGTAGAGAAGGGGTGTCACATGCCATCTAAGCTCAGCCTAGAGAAAGGCAAGCTTTGCTTGACACACTTTATATATAGAAATGCCAGAGTAAAAAAATAAGCTATACACTTACCAAACACATACCAGGGGTAAAAATCATGACTCATAATGCAAGTGTCAGAATGACCAACTTGAAACTGGAAGCTGAAACAATTGAGCATATATTTGTAAAGTGGATAATCTAGAAAGACGTGCATGAATTATTATCTTAAATTAAGAACTAGAAGGAATTACAAGATTTAAAGTCCACATTTAAGCATTAACATTTCTCTTAAGTACTTTGTTAGCGATGAGCCAATCTTAAATTTTCCAATTTAATTCCATGTAGTGCATATGTGCTAATTTTGAATATTTTTTGTTCTTGAAGATTTTATCTTAAATTAAGAACTAGAAGGAATTACAAGATTTAAAGTCCACATTTAAGCATTAACATTTCTCTTAAGTAATTTGTTAGCGATGCACCAATCTTAAATATTTTCCAATTTAATTCCATGTAGTGCATATGTGCTAATTTTGAATATTTTTTGTTCTTGAAGTTTTTCAATTTCTTTTCTTTTATTACCGATGAACCAATCTGAAATTTATCTTCAATTTATTCTTTCTTGCGATATTTGTTTCCTTGTTTGTATTATTCTTTTTCCTTGTTTGCATTATTCTGTTCCACTGAGAAAAACTCTCCTCTTGATGAGTTGTCGACTTCTCTTCTTAGATCTTCATTTCTAAACATAAGGAATAATTACATCAATAATTCTGTTTAGCAATATTTCTTCATTAATTTTCTTCTTTGGATGTCCTTTCTAATGAGAAAGAAATTGATGCACTTTATTTCTTTTTGCACTTTGACTTTGAAATATTCTTTTTTGGTCATCATTTTCAACAAATAAGAAAATATCTCTATTATATGACGAGAATAACATTCATGCTTTCATTGAAATCATGTTGTGTGAAAGCAATAATGATAAGGATAATTCCACAAAATCTATAACAAAATCAACATATGAAGATGAATGCTTGAATTTCTTTAAGCAAATTTGTATATCCTCTAATTTAAAAATTGAATTTCTGTTTAAATAAGTTGAAAAGTTAAATTAACGAGCATTGTAATAATTTTTTTTTTCTCACAATATAATCAAATAAAGAAGATATGCATGGTATGAATACTTCTAATGTAGATGTGACGAAGAAATTGAAATTAATAAATGCAATATGAAAATTTAGCATGCCATTAAATATTTTATAATCATGGTTGGTCCCAAGCCCTGATAAAGGAGCAGGGTTGCGTTATGTTACCAGCCAACGTTAAATTAAGGCAGATATTCAATAAATGAATCCATTAAACTATTGTGCTAATAATAAGTTGTTTTCCGGAAGGACGTGTTGCAAATCCAACTGTAACATCTCAGCAAGGACTGCTACATCTCCATAACTCGGATGGTGATAAATACGTAAGAGTTCATGTTGTAGGGTTCAACTGTAACGTATCGACGATGATCGCTACTTTTTCATAAGAACTTGGGTGGTGTTAAATATACAAGAGTTCTCACACCACAGGTTGGATAAGAATAAATATTATAGGAAAACTAATAGTCTATGATTTGGAACATGGAACATAGAAACTCTTATTGGTAAAGTAATGGAGGTAGTAGAGATGATGATTAGGAAAAGAATTAGTATTTTGTGTGTACAAGAGACAAATTGGTAGGCGAGAAGGCAAAGATGATTGAGAATTCGAGTTTTAAGTTATGGTACATAGGAAAGAGTAAAACAAGAAATGAAGTGAGTATTATTGTAAATATTTTGTTAAAGGATGAAGTTGTAGTAGTTAGAAAGGGGATAGAATTATAGTTCTAAAGATAATAGTGGAGAAAGAAACTATGAATATAATTAGTATATATGCACCTCAAGTAGGATTAGATGAAAATACCAAATTAAGGTTTTGGGATGACCTAGATGAAGTATTATAGGAGACGATCTAAATAAGCATGTTAGAGTAAAAAATGAGCAATATGAGAGGATGCATGAGAGTTATGAGTATGGAACAAGAAATGAAGGGAAAACTATATTGGATTTTGTAATAGCATATGATTTTATACTAGATAATATATTTTTTAACAAAAGAAAAGAATACTTGATCACGTTCAAAAGTGAGAATAATCAATTGTAAATTGACTTTCTTATAGTTAGGAAGAGGGATAGAAATATTTGGAAAGATTGTAAGGTCATCTCTAAAGAAAGCTTAACTATCCAACATAAGTTACTAGTGTTGGATATATGCCTCATATATAGTATAAATAGAAGAAAAATATACACGATTCCTAAAATTAAGTGGTGAAAGTTAAAGAATAGGAAGCAAAATATATTTAAGGAGAAGGTAGTAGTATAAGCATTAGGTGAAATATATGGTGACTCTAATACGGCATGGGATAAGATAGTATCAAAATTGAAAATAATAACTAAGAGTGTACTTGGTGAGTCAAAGGGGTATGCACCATCAAGTAAGGAATCTTGATAGTGAAATGAGAAAGTATAGAAGAAAGTGAAGGAAAAATGAACAATGTACAAGGAATTATGTATTTGTAAGAATGAGGAAAACTTAAAAACATATACAATAACTAAGAGGCTAAGAAATCAGTGAATGAAGTTAAGAATGAAAATTTTTGAACTGTTACATTGAAAATTGATACAAAAGAAGAGAAAAAAGACATTTATAGAATAGCTAAAGTTAGAGAAAGGAAACAAAAGATCTTATCCAAATAAGATGTATTAAAGATGAATGCAATAGAGTACTAGTAATGATGGAGAAATAAAAGAGTAGTGGAAGAGATATTTTCATCTACTTTTTAATGAAGATTTAGGTGACTAACTTGACTTAGGTTATTTAAGTTGGTCAAATGAATATAGAAATTTAAATTTTTATCGTAAAATTCAAACTTTAGAAGTAGAACAAGTTTTAAATGTAATGCAATGGAAAAGTCGTTGGCCCAAATGATATTCCGATAGAGATATAGAAGTGCCTAGGGAAATAAGGTATTGAATGACTTATAAAATTATTTAATATGATATTGAAAACGAAAAAATGCCTTATCAATGGAGGATAATAAAAGAATAAGAGAGATGTACTCTGTTCCCTTATAAAAGAATAAGAGAGATGTACAAACTTGTACAAACTATAGGGGTTTAAACTAATGAGTCATATTATGAAATTTTGAGAAAAAGTAATAGAAAAAAGATTAAGGAAGGAGACTATGGTGATCGACAATCAATTTGGGTTCATGTTTGGAAGGTCAACAATAAAAGTTATACATCTTCTAACTGAAACGTATTGGGAGCAAAAACAAGATTTACACATGGTATTCATTGACTTTAAAAAATTTATGATAGAGTTCCAAGAGAAATTATATAGAGAATTTTAGAAAAGAGAAGTATTAGTGTAACATATATTGAATTAATTAAAGATATGTATGAGGATGTAACAACTAGAGTGAAGACTTTAAGCGAATTAATTGAAACATTTCTAATAAAGATAGGGTTACATTAAGGATCAGTTCTAAGTTTCTATTTTTTTGCACTAGTTATGGACAAATTTATTGGACATATTCAAGATATAATATTGTGGTGCATGTTGTTTGCAGATAATATTATTTTGGTAAATGAGATATGTGAAGAAGTAAATGCTAAACTAGAATCTCGATGGGAAACACTAGAAGTGAAAGATTTTAGATTTAATAGAATAAAGATAGAATATATTAAATTTAAGTTTAGTAATATTAGACGTAATGAGATAATTGTTAAGATAGGAGATGACGAATTATCTAAAATTGAGAGCTTTAAGTATTTATTGATCATTTTTGCAAGACAATGGAGGGATTGAAAGAGATGTCTTATATAGAATACAAGTAGGATGGTTGAAATGAAGGAGAACGTCGGGTGTTTTATATGATAGTAAAGTACTTTTAAAATTTAAAGGGAAATTCTATAAAACAATAGTTAGATCTGCTATGTTATATGACGTTGAATGTTAGATTATGACTTGAGCACATGAGCAGAAGATGAAAGTTGAGATGAGGATGTTAAAGTGGATGTGTGGACATACAAGAATGGGCAGAATAATAAATGAGAGCATTAGAGAGAGTCCGAGTTGCATCTATTGCGGGAAAACTCCCAGAGACACGTTTAAGATGGTACGAACATGTACTTAGACGATCAATAAATACTCCTATTAGACGATGTGAAACTAAGACAAAAAAAGACTTGGTTAGCAACAATAAAGTAAGATAAAAATTATTTAAGTATAGATAATGATATAGTAGGGGATGGAGTCCAATGACGTAAAATGATTCATATAGCCGACTCCACCTAGTGGGATAAGGCTTGGTTATTGTTGTTTTTGTTGAAATCTTAGTACAATTTCCATCATCTTATCAGTAGATATATTTCTAATATGCAAAGTAGAGTTCTTGGTTTGATAGATAGAAGAAAATAAGGTATTTAATTAAATTGGTTGACAAACATTAAAGATATAAGTAAATATGGAAGGAATCATACCAAGTGATTGTAAATTTTTAAATTGTCATCTTCTATTACTAAATCATGATGTTTATTGTGTTTAGTTTCTTTGGGCTTCTTTAGATTACACGAATGTAGTATATTATGTTACTCAAAGTCATGCTGATTGGACTCCAAAGAAGTCAAGTTAATAAGAGGTTCTTCTAAAATTTCATCATTAAAAGGCTTATCCAAAATATCACTAGAGGACTTCTGTAAAATATTTTTAGACGATTTCTCTAAGGTTCAGTTGTAAAGAGGTTTATTCGAACACATTTCTTATATTTTAGCGGCAAGCTCATGGATCGTAAGAGAATTAAGGTTTTTGAGTGATGTCTTAAAGTTCAATTCACTTGAAGATGACTGTTTTGTTTTTACATATTTGTTAGACAATCGTCTCTTAACGTTTAGTGGGACATCTTTTCATTAATTGTCTTTTCATTTCATGCCAATATGTGATGGGTTCTTGTCTGTCTTGGTCTCTAATACTTTGAACGTATCGCTAATAAATTTTAGCGAGTTCACTAAGTGTGAATTTGACAAATCTTACTCGTTCAATGGAGGTAAAAAATTATGTTGGTCAAAATAATTTTCAATGTCTAACCAATCAAGAAATACATTTGGTTCTGTAGTTCCATCAAACGTAGGGCCATCTATCCTAACACATGGTTCAAAAAAAATAATGAGGTTCTTATTTAGGCATGGGATGATATGATTGTGACCCATTCCTTAATTTAGTAGTATATAAAGAATAACCATTATAATCCTTAAGTTCATTGTTCACAGAGCAGATGTTCCTAAAATCTAAATCATATATATTTAGTGGTAAGTATGTTGTTTTCTCTCATAAGTTAATTCAAATATGGACAAGTAATGATGATTATAAAATAAAATAATATGATAAATTAAAAAAAATGTAGGAGAATATGATATGCTAACATACAAGTAGAGTAACTAAATTGATGATGATATTATCTTTGATGGAAGATGATTAAATAAAATAGGAAATATTTTATTTGATGGATGATGATTAAATAAAATAGGAAAAATTCTATTTGATGGATGATAACTAAACTAAATAGGAAATATATTTTTTGATGGATGATGATTAAACTAAAAGGGAAATATATTTTTTTATAAATGATGTCTAAATTAAATTGGAAAAATATGATGATATTAGATTTTTATGAACAAGATGCTAATATGCATGAATTTGTGAGAAAAACTAATTAAATGTGAGTAATTTAAAATTACCAACTAAATAAACAAAATTCAATTTTGGGAAGAGGAATTGCATTTATACTCAGATGATGCGAGATTCATTATGTTGAAGTTGCTCGAGTCTTGAATTGGACTAGTGGATGGAGATACTTAATCAGCTCTCTTTGTTGAATCTAGAAGAGACGATTGTTTTCTTATAAATTAAAATGCAAAAGCACAATTAAATCTTTCTATGAATTTTGTTGGCTCTTGATTGTGTCAATATATTGTTTGCAATTGAGGAAGTTGATGGACAAATTTAGCAAGTTAATGCATGATGGTCATTGCCATTGTGATGAGCTAACGATGATGATGCTTTGGAGTATGCGATTGAAATTAACAAGATGGAAGTGATAAGATTTTCAGTGTTGTCATAAGTGTTCATCATGGCAACGTAATGGGAACACCACAATTTTATTTTTACTTTTTTTGCTTATTTTTTTTTTCTCGGTTCTTTTTTTCTCACTTTTTTTTTTATTTTTTTTCTTGGTTGATTTTTTTTGCTGTTACTGTTACAACAGTATGGTAACAATTTTTTTTAAAAAAAATGCTGAGACTGACTGCACGAGGAGGGGGTGTAAAAATCCAATTGGAACCCAATTAAAGAGGAACAATCAGGAAGGAGTTGTTGATGAGAATGGTGCCAAAGCTGGGGAGGATGGGGAATGGTGGAATAACTAATATCGAAACTGAATCCTGAGGAGAATTAACTCCTATCAGTTGCTTATTTTTTGCACAGATAAACAAAGGATCACTTAATTATCAAGTATCTTCTTATTTTAAGATCAAGTTATGCATTGTTTTGTTGATACCTACATGAACTTGTTTATCTGCTAACATCCCAAAGATAAGGCTAGTGTTATTTGCATACCCATTATAAAGTGAAAAGATGAGATAAAGTGTTTTACTCCTTTTCAGTGTTTAACCAGCTACACCAATTCTGTAATTTCTTTATGCTTCACGCTCGATAGAACTTAAGTCTTGGAGATTATGCAAGGATGTTAAATATTCTTCTGTCAAAATTACAGACTCCCAAGAAGGACAGTGACCTAAAGTATGACATACTCGGCTGGGTAATTCTTGCAGTGGGTATTGTCGTCTGGGTTGGTATGGCCAAATCCATTCCCCCTCCACAACCCAGGTAAGCTGCCATGCCAGAGACTCGATCTGTCGGAATAACGACAGTGAAGTTCACTAGCGAGCACAATGATCTCTGGAAGTGTAGGATCACTACGGGAGTAGTTTCTCTTCTACACCATTAATTCTGGTATATGATTGACCCACCCACCTTTTTGTGTGCTCATTTGATATGGGCACAATGAATCTGTTGTTGCGATAAAAGGTAGGATAGCTCGTGGAACTCGCCCGGTTAATTTATTAAATGTTAACAAATTTCCTTCAATTTTGTCATGCAGTCCTGGTACACAGCTGAATAATCCATCTCTTACTTGCACTGTGCAACTGATCAACTTAATGGTTTCACTATTCTGTCAATGCATCTAATAGCTTGAGATCTTATCATAATTTGTTTATGCATTGAATAATACACCACCCCTCCGTATATAAGCTGCTGCAACATTGTAGTTTTTGCTTGTATCAGCAGTATCGGCCATTTTGTAATACTGTATTTTTGTGCTTCCGATGCCTTGTGGTGTGTGACTTGGGTTCGGCTTGCAATCTAAAGTGTTGCAAATTTTCACCTTGATGCAGATAGAAACTGTGAGAGTTCCTCATGTTACATTGTCATTGTTTGGGCACTGATTATGTAGGTATCTTTATGCTGTCTAGTTGAGAGGAAGGGAGCTTAAATAGAAGGGGTGAAATAGAGGTAAGGGAAGAGAGAATGGTAGCCAATTCCTTTATTTTGCTATGGTCAAAGAATAAAAAGTAAAAGGAAAATATAATTTAGATTTTTTTTGGTTCTTTTCAAAATGTGGAGGGGGAAAAGTTGAAAAGATAGGTTGTGTTGAGAATGATAAAAGTTATTTCTTTCTCAACTCTCTTCTTTCTTATTCGTACAATAGATAATAAAATATAAAATTTTTTATCTTTATTTTGCTTGTTTAGAGTTATAAATTAAATATTTGTAAATAAGGATGGTGTTTGATATAGTAAGAATTTATTTATGTTTGTTCAATATATATATATATATATATATATATATGATTAATTAAATAAATAAATTTGAATAATTTATTAAATTAAATGAATAATTTTAAATTTATATGTTTAAATAGTTAATATTTATGAATAAAAATTAAAAATTATTCATGATTAATATTTAAAAATAAAGCTTATATTCAATCTCCAAATTTCTAAATAAAAAAGCAGTCAAACAAGTTTATAATATTAAATTTATTAACTAATGAAATATACTTAAAAATATAAAAAGTTTAATCAATAAAAAAAAGTTGATATAGATCGTTGAGCTAGTGTTTAACACTATCTCTGTAAACGATATTGTTCTGCTATAGGTGCTTATAGATAGTAGCAATTTATTCCCAAGATACAATGATGATATATCGGAATAGTAGCATTTTAAATTTTAAGACCAACGAACCTTCTCGTAGATTTTTTGAACTCCAAATGCATAAAATGAGATGAATACTTAAAGGATGAGTAGAATTCGATGATCTTTCCAGCATCTGGAAGGATCTATTTATACAAAGGGAAGAGGTAGGATGCCCTTTAGTGAGTGGCTGTGACCTTTGGGCAAGATCGATCTGAGTCGTTCGATCTGGAGGGTTGTAACCTTTCATATAGCCCTCTTAATCTCATCCATCAGATCTGGAGGGTTGTGACCCTCAGATCTCCCTGTTGTCATTAGCCATCCATTCGTTCGCTCAGTCAGCAGTCCAATCATTTCTCTCTGCTCACGCAAATGCTACATAAGCACTGCCATGTTATATGTGAGTCTGACATGTCACTCGAGTGTCACATCATCTAGAGCATAAATGTAAGCTCCTCAATGCTCCTTGCGACGACGCGTACGAAGCGCAAAGTGCGCCAACAAAGCGCCCATTGCACGCGTGTGCGCGTGGCGAGCCGCGGGCTCACAGGTGCGAGCACCTGCTCGCCCGTGAGAAGAGAGCACATGGATTTTTTGTGTTAACTCCATTAACACAGCAACATTAATAAGGAAGGGAAGTCTATCAAAATTCTCCGATGTGGAACTATTCCCCATACATTTCCTTATATAATATTAATTAATAATTAATGTTATTCTGGGCGACTTTAAACAATTAATTTCTCATTCATTCTTAATCAGTTTTGATCAAATTAATAGTCTAAATCTATCTACGCGAAACGTAGATTTCGATTTTGAAGTCAATTTTGACTTTCATCGATTGATGCATTTTGATTTTTCACAAAATCGTATTGATCCGTTAAGGTTCCAATATCCAATATAAACTGCACAAGGAAACTTTTGTTCAATTTCATTCCCATGGAATTCAATCGTGTTATAGTATTCATCATTTGAATGATATGCTCATGCATGGTACGAGGACCATCAAACTTCATGGTGGTCAACTTCATTGAGATAAATTTTCTACAAACTTCATAAATTCCTTATCATCATCAATTTTAGAAATTATTGGCTTAATGATATTTGCTATAGTCATTCGCATAAACATCAAACTAATTATAAGTCTATTTGATCTTTCTCAAATTTTATGAAAATATATTTGTTCAACACTACTAGTATCAGTAAATATATTTGTTCAAATTTTATGATCTATATGAAGTGTCAAATCAAGATCTAAAATATCTAAATGGAATTGGATTTGTTCACTCCATTCAGAAAAATTAAACCCATTGAACTTCGTAATAGATGAAGCTTGCCGATGAAAAGTAATAGTTGTTGCTCATATTTAAATGCTTTGATTCATAAATCATAATAGAAAATTCAAATAACATTCATACGTGCTTTAAATGCATATTGAAGTTCTCCTTTGGGTGATACTACAATATGCACATAATTGATGCTCAAATAAAATTTCACATAGGTAATTATATATACTCTAATTAAATATATTTGTTATTTTTGAACATACCAAACATATCTAATAAAGTATATAAATTAACCACAATTATATTAATGATCATAAAATAAAGTAATCAATTTTGGGCGATTCTTAATTATTTTATAATTAATGAACTTTAAATTATCCATGATAAGTATTAAGTAATTTCATCATGTCATCTCATAATGAAGAATTTAATATTATTTAATTAATGTCTAAAACTTTTTAATTTTGCCACTTTGATGATTAACAAATTATGCATAATATAGACATTAAATTAAATAATAATGATAATAAACAGGTTCAAATGTGTAACCATCAAACATAAAATATGAGTAAACATAATAATCATGCTCATAGAGATCTAAACATAATCAAACTCAAATTAAGAAAACATTCATAACTTGTATGTTAAACAAATATGTGATGATGATAATCATTTATTTCTAATGAATGAATATTAAAAAGCATACAAAGATATAATCAAACACAAATAAGTGTAACATGCATAATACATTAGGTTCACTAGAAAGTTGAAATGCCAATAAAAACATACATAAACACAAAATTACTCGACATCAAGTGAGAAAAACATTCTTTAATGGGAAATCATAAGTTCTTAACAAGTGTTCTGATACCACATGTTAGCATGCATAACATATATCTTCATGAATATGAATATGCATTTGTAAATTAAGTTTATCATATTGCATATTCCTTAATGCCCAAGATTTTAAACTAAATGATTTTCACAATATGATACTTAAAAGTAAAACATACCTTGGCTCATGATGATTATCTTAGAGTATGAAGAAACTAAAGCCTCTTAAGACAAGTGTGTTTCTCCCTCTTAACCTCTCATCTTGCTTAGCCTCTTTGATGGAGAAAAGACCTATATAATGGGGTAAAGGGAGGACCCTTTGTAACCTTTCATTTACACATTCCATCAATGTGTACATTCAATTATCTCTTAATTCAATCCAGTCGTTCTCATAATGTAAGAGTATGAGAATAGACATCTTCCTTTAAATTATTCATTTTCATATCTCATGAATATGAGAATTATCTCTTCATTGACCAATATAAATGTAGCCATTAATCATAATTATAACTATTTAATCAAGTCAAGAAAATATGAGTCATTTAATAGAAAAATAAATTTATATATGTGGATCATTCATAAGAAATAAAGAATTATTTCTAATATTGTAGTGTTCAGTATTGTTATCTCTTGCCTAAACTCTGTTGGGACCGTTGCATTTGCTAGAGGGGGTGAATAACAACTTTTGCTCTTGCCTATAAATTGGTTAACGGAAGCACAAGACAAAAGCAAAATAAAGATCAAGCAATACTCCCCTTCAATTTACTTGGTATTCACCTTTTCGAGGTGACTAATCCAAGGATCCACACACACCATTAGAACGTTCCACTATGAGCTTTTTCCTTCTCAAAGCAACTTTGAAGGTGGAGAAACCTTTACACTGATCTCTTCCTCTTACAGATGAATAGAGAAGATTGGAGGAAGAGTATGAGAGATTGACAAAGCTTGAAGATTGTGCGAATATGAAAACGTGTAAAACTTGCGTCTCCAATCTTCAATCTGTCTTTTTATATTTTTCTCGATGTCAGTCGACTGTCTCAGAGACCAATCAACTGGTGGGCTTCAATGACTATTGTAGATTGTGTTTATTGCTCTGGCTGTTAGCCCAACACTCGAATATCAGTCTATTGATACTCACCCAGTCGACTGGTCAGTGTCTTTCACTCGACCAAATTTTCTGTATGATTAGGATCAGGACACTAGTCGACTGCTTGTTGTCCCAGTCGACTAGTGAAGCTGAAAATCACCTTTCAACTTCTTTCTTCATCCCTTAGCCTTGACTTACGCCTTCAAACATCTTTCACAAATCCGGTGCCCTCCTTGGATGCTCTCGAGTCCACAATGTTAGTATCGATGGAATCAAAATATCTCCACAATGGTATGATATTGTCCACTTTGAGCCTAAACCCTCATGACTTTGTTCTTGGGCTCTTCCCAAAAGGCCTCATACCAATGGAGATACTTTCCATCCTTTTAACCTCATGATCTTTTCCATGTACTTTAGATGTGGGACTATGTTTGTACCCTTGCAATCCAACAATCCCCCTTCAAACAAAGGACCACAGGCCCCCCTCAACGTCGTTTTTGATGTCTGAATCCTTGACCCACCAGGACTTTTTGTCCCTCGATCCACCCGACCTACTAGGACTTCCCACCTAGCCGTAGCTAGGACTTTTTGCCCCTCAGTCCACCCGACCTACTAGGACTTCCCACCTAGTCGCAGCTAAAACTTTTTGCCCCTCGGTCCACCCGACCTACTAGGACTTCCCACCTAGTCGCAACTAGGACTTTTTGCTCCTCGGTCCATCCGACCTACTAGGACTTCTCACCTGGTGTCTGATCCTCTTGATTCAGACACGGGAGCACTCACTTCCTTTGTTTAAGGTTCAAACCACATGATTAGATCTGGATCATGGCTCATCCGGCGGTTAGTCCGGTGAAGAGCGGTCTCGCTCTGATACCACTTGTTAGTACCGATGGAATCAAAATATCTTCACAATGGTATGATATTGTCCATTTTGGGCCTAAACCCTCATGACTTTGTTCTTGGGCTCTCCCCAAAAGGCCTCATACCAATGGAGATACTTTCCATCCTTTTAACCCCATAATCTTTTTCATGTACTTTAGATGTGGGATTATGTTTGCACCCTTGCAACCCAACACACAACTCCTCATCCTTGCACTTGGTTGAGATGTTTCCCTCAGCTTTGTCATGCTATGTTTTTCTTTTGCCAAGAGGCCGCACCTCCGGGGACTTCACCATTTGCCAAGAGGCCGCACTTCCGGGACTTCACCATTTGTCAAGAGGCCGCGCCTCCGAGACTTCACCATTTGCTAAGACTTCAAACCTGGACTTTCCTGTTTACTCAAATTACACATGTTAGATCACCAACATTGCCTAACTTAAACTCATTTAGCCAAACATTAAAATCAAATGATACTTGGGGCAAGACTGCACTAACAAATTCTAAATTCTAATTTCTGAATCGATCGGACACATTATAGCAGCTACGAAACTATACCTGCCACATATGTTATAGTAGCTACGATTTCATAGCTATTACAACTTGAATGTTAGGTGAGCATGCATAAAAAATATTCATGTTATAGTAGCTACAGTTTCGTAGCTGCTACAATACATATTTAACCTTTAAAAAATATTCATGTTGAATAAAGTTGAATTCACATTTTAACAGTTACAAAATCGTAACGGCTAGAATGTGAATATTTTTTCATAGATTTACATTGTAACAGCTTGATTTTATAACTGCTACAATGTGAATTCAAAGTAGCTATGAAATTGTAGATGCTATAATATGAATATTTTTAAATCGATTCACGTCATAAAAGCTACAGTTCATAATTGTTACAATGTAAATATGATTGTATTCACATTGTAGTAATTATAAATCGTAGTTGCTACAATGTGAATATTTTTGAATAGATTTAGATTATAGTAGTTACGAAATCATTACTATTACAACATATATAGTAATTACAAAATCATAACCATTACAATATATCCGACCAACTCAAAATTTAGATAGATGATAATAATATAAAATAATATTAGAGGGCACATGATAAAATAATAAGATGGGATGTCTTTGTTATATAAAAAAAATAAAGTAGAATGTCTTTTATCTTTTTTCCCCCTTAATTTTATCCTTTTAACAATTTCTTTTGTATTTTAAAAATAGGTTAGATTTTTTATTCAGCCTGACCGGTTGTTCATCAATCAACACATCACCACGTGGCCAAGAAATCTTATCAGAGTTCAATATATTTTTATAATAATAATTATTTTTTTATAACTACAAATTAAAAGGAGCTAACCGTGTGTCGTGTCGAACTAAACTCTTAATAAATTAAATATAATTAAATTCTATAAATATAACTTGTTACAATTATTCGAAAAATAACTAAAGCATATGTTAAAAAAAAAAACTTGCCTTTTTGATTTTTTTTTCCATGCATGTCAACAATCAATTATCTCTAAATCAGATATTTTCTTCCTTAATAAAACCTCAATCAAACCAAACTTTCGATTCATATGGAACCACAGCTGTACACCTCCATCAGTTAGTTCATCATTACAAATTAAGTGCAATTAAATAAATATAATTAAATATTTACCATAAAATCAACAACGTCGATAGGTATATATAACAATGTAAAGATCCCACAATTATTACTGAATTAGTTCTTAATGGAGACGGCAAAGAGGAGTTTATGTGGCAGATATCTAAAGATCCACATCTTCCTTCGTCTACTCGCAGCATTCGGCGCTCTCGTGGCCTCTATCCTCATGGGACTCAACGAACAAACTAGCATCGTCGCTGGCTTCACTATTAAAGCTTCTTATGAATCTTCTCCGACGTTCAAGTCAGTATATCCATATATATTTATATATATCTTTATTACTCAAAAAAATTATATAAATATATAGGAGTGATATCTTATGCGTCTTAAAATACGTGAATATACATGATATCAGAATCGAAATATCCGAAAGAATTCTGAAACAATATATATTTTTTTATTTTTGTTTTAAAATTTTTTTATGTTTAATATTATAATCCAATCCTTAAACGAAAAAAATCTTAAATAACTTAATTATATATAAAAAATAAATAAATAATAATTTCTATTTTAAATTTTTTAATATTTAATATTATAATACAACTCTTAATTCTAAAAAGAAAATTTTAAATGACTTAATCTTAAAATAAAAAAATATAAACTGATATTATTTACTATTTTAAACGCTCAAAATTTTTTTTGGATTCCCATATTATGCACAGTCGTGTATTTTAAGACGCACCGGATATCAATTCTATAATTATTTATAATTTGTTTGCATACAGATTTTTTGTTATTGGAAATGGAATTGTATGCGTTTACTTATTCGGGTCGCTCCTCTTGTTCTCTAAATCATTGGAGCGGTGCGTTATCGACATTTTGGATTTGGTATGCATTTATTTCTTTACCTTTATTTTTTTTGAAATAATAATTTATTTATCAATTATATCAATTAATTTTATTAATTGGATATTGAAAATTAATTTGTTGTAGGTAAACTTGAGTTTACTGACGGCGTCGGCGTCGGCGGCGACGGCGATCGGTTACGTGGGCAGGTATGGAAACGAGAAAATCGGGTGGATGAAGGTGTGCCCGTTGGTGGAGGAGTTTTGCCGGAGGTCGTTCCTCGCCGTGGCTTGCTCTTATGCCGCTTTGCTCCTCTTCTTCTTCTCCATGTGTGCTCGCTCTTTCCATTTGCGATAGGAGGACCAGGACGAATATTATTCCTTCCTAGTCGATGGTTTAATTGAAGATTTTATGGGTTTAATATCAGAGTTCTTGATCTAATTAACTAACTTTCATCAGTTGATGTATTTATTTCATTGCTCCCGTGCATGTTTCACCTTCTCTGAACTTCCATTTTGAATATAGAATTGTGTAATCGATGGATTAAAGACGCATTTAAAATGATCGAATTCTTAATTAAAAAAATTATCTAACTTTCATTTTTTTTATTTTTTACAAAGTTTTATCTAAGGAAATAGTTGTTATTTCGATAACCAAAAGGCTGTTGCTTTATCACGATCTAAAAATCGATTTTTGTAACACCCCCCTCTTTCTTATACTAATAGGGAGACGTTACGTACTTTAAACTTTCCTTAACTTTTACTTATTAAATAAAATAACTCAAATAACTTTTCTTTTTCTGTTTAACATGCGGAAGCAAAAGAAATAAATAACTTTTTAGACATAAAATAAATATTTATTTAATTTCTTGATCTTATTCCGCGGTTCCGTCGACACCACACATCAAACACTTTTCCAGCTGCCTCCTCTTTCCTAAAACTTTTCCTTTTATTTATCTGCAATATGAGGAATGCAAACTATAAGCAACGCTTAGTAAGTACATCATCTAACTCACAAAAACCATAGAAAACTTCGTAATAACTGATGCTATTATATGAAAGAAATGCTGGAAATGACATGGGAAAAACTTATATTATATATAAGTGAAAATAAATAAACATCCTTCTTTGGGCCCAGCGAGGTATCACTTAAATTTCTTGTGGGCCTTGTGCCCAGAATTCTTTGTGGGCCTTGTGCCCAGAATTCCTTTTCTTATGGGCCTTGTGCCCAGAATTCTTTGTGAGCCTTGTGCCCAGAATTCCTTTTCTTATGGGCCTTGTGCCCGTGGGCCTTGCGCCCGATACCCGCCTGTCTAAAGTAAAATACTTTTCTTATACTTCTTATATCATGCAATTTGGAAAGAAACAATTTACACATGCTTTAACATAAAATGATGTCATGGAAATAATACTTTATGCATGCTCTACATACTATGGACAGAATAAAGAAAACAACGGAGCAACTCATACTGCAGGTGAGAGATGTACTTACTTTTTGCTCTAATTTCCTTACAATTCTTCCGTTAGAGAAGAAGATCTTCTCGGCGATCTTCCTATATCTACGCGTACTTCTCGCGGAGAGGAGCGTCCTTGTAGAAGAAGTTCTCCGGAAATCTTCCTTGTAATCTTAGGGGACGGACTCCTCGTTCTTCGGGTTTGGGGCGCCGAGAGGGAGGAGAAAAGAGGGCGACGGCGTTCTGGGCGAGAGGTGAGGGAAGGGTTTTCGAAGATAATCAAAACCCTCTCTCAAGCCTCCTATTTATATTAAGTGATGCCTAGACCTAATTCGCCGATAAATAAAAATTCGGTTCCTTTTTATTTGGAACAGACTGTTGGGTCGTTTGGTTATTGGAGATATTTTAGAAGTTGTATATTTCTAAAGGTTGCGGGTTCAAATCCTGCCTTGGACGTTTTTCTTCCTATTTATTTTTGCTACTTCCGCTACTCCAAAAATTCCAGAAAAATATTCTAAAATTCTAGAAAAATCATAGAATATTTCTAAAATTATTTTTGAGATTTTTCGGGCGTTACAATCTCCCATCCTTATAAAAGTTTCGTCCTCGAAACTTAGAACAACTCCTGGGTATTTTTAGCTCCTATCTTCTTCACGTTCCTGAGTTGTTTTTTTCGAATTTTTGATTCCGTCAATAGCTACCTTAATTGGGTGATTGCATTAATAATTTCTTTAAAGTGAAATCTCATTTTAAATATTTGATTAATTCATCCATTTACAAACTTGAAGAATCATTTTCTTCCTTAAGTCAACTTACAAAGAACCTTACTCTATCTTTATCTTTGCAAGTTGAAGTTAACTCAGCTCTTCTCTTAGTCTTAACCTCATCTCGCTGAGATTGAGGTCATTATTCCGCTCAGTATTAGCACGTCTTCTAGCCATCTCTTTCTATTCATACATGACAAGTAATACCAAAGTAAACTTTTATTCAATTAATACTTCATTATCTTATATACGTATATATATGAACATGTCTAAGTCGAAATTCTTCTTTTTCTATGCATAAGGGACGAATAAGGCCAAAGGTAAGGTTAATATTCTATCAAAACCTTGCATCTATTTAACATGTATAACTTAATAATCATTCTTTAGGCTAATGATAAACATGCCTACTTAAAATCATTCGCTAGGCTAATCATAATAGCTAGGTTTGACTTAAGCATCATTCTTGAGGCTAATAATCATAAGCATGTCTAACCTAAAATCATACTAATCATAAAAGAAAGTAAAGCCTAAGTATACTTTCTTACTTGGAAAGCGGCAGGACTGGTGCTGATGTGAGTGTGGCGGAAGGGCGGAACCTGCTCTGATACCATTTGTAACACCCCCCCTCTTTCTTATACTAATAGGGAGACGTTACGTACTTTAAACTTTCCTTAACTTTTACTTATTAAATAAAATAACTCAAATAACTTTTCTTTTTCTGTTTAACATGCGGAAGCAAAAGAAATAAATAACTTTTTAGACATAAAATAAATATTTATTTAATTTCTTGATCTTATTCCGCGGTTCCGTCGACACCACACATCAAACACTTTTCCAGCTGCCTCCTCTTTCCTAAAACTTTTCCTTTTATTTATCTGCAATATGAGGAATGCAAACTATAAGCAACGCTTAGTAAGTACATCATCTAACTCACAAAAACCATAGAAAACTTCGTAATAACTGATGCTATTATATGAAAGAAATGCTGGAAATGACATGGGAAAAACTTATATTATATATAAGTGAAAATAAATAAACATCCTTCTTTGGGCCCAGCGAGGTATCACTTAAATTTCTTGTGGGCCTTGTGCCCAGAATTCTTTGTGGGCCTTGTGCCCAGAATTCCTTTTCTTATGGGCCTTGTGCCCAGAATTCTTTGTGAGCCTTGTGCCCAGAATTCCTTTTCTTATGGGCCTTGTGCCCGTGGGCCTTGCGCCCGATACCCGCCTGTCTAAAGTAAAATACTTTTCTTATACTTCTTATATCATGCAATTTGGAAAGAAACAATTTACACATGCTTTAACATAAAATGATGTCATGGAAATAATACTTTATGCATGCTCTACATACTATGGACAGAATAAAGAAAACAACGGAGCAACTCATACTGCAGGTGAGAGATGTACTTACTTTTTGCTCTAATTTCCTTACAATTCTTCCGTTAGAGAAGAAGATCTTCTCGGCGATCTTCCTATATCTATGCGTACTTCTCGCGGAGAGGAGCGTCCTTGTAGAAGAAGTTCTCCGGAAATCTTCCTTGTAATCTTAGGGGACGGACTCCTCGTTCTTCGGGTTTGGGGCGCCGAGAGGGAGGAGAAAAGAGGGCGACGGCGTTCTGGGCGAGAGGTGAGGGAAGGGTTTTCGAAGATAATCAAAACCCTCTCTCAAGCCTCCTATTTATATTAAGTGATGCCTAGACCTAATTCGCCGATAAATAAAAATTCGGTTCCTTCTTATTTGGAACAGACTGCTGGGTCGTTTGGTTATTGGAGATATTTTAGAAGTTGTATATTTCTAAAGGTTGCGGGTTCAAATCCTGCCTTGGACGTTTTTCTTCCTATTTATTTTTGCTACTTCCGCTACTCCAAAAATTCCAGAAAAATATTCTAAAATTCTAGAAAAATCATAGAATATTTCTAAAATTATTTTTGAGATTTTTCGGGCGTTACAGGTAGGAAATCCTGATTGGAGGTTGGGCAAGAAGTCTTGATGAGTGAAGCTGGGCAAGGAAGTACTAATTGAGGGTTAGGCAAGGGAAAGTCCAAGAAGATTAAGGGTGATTGGATGTTTGGCAGGTGAGAAGTATACCTATGGAAGTGACTAGTCCTAACTGAAGGTTAAATGAAGAAAAGTTCAAACAAGTTAAGGATGACCGGATGTTTGGTAGGTGAGAAGTCTACTTATGGAAGTGACTAATCATAACTGGAGGTTAGGCAAGAGAAAGTCCAAACAGGTTAAGGGTGATTGGATACTTGACAGGTGGAAAGTCTGTTAGTGCAAGGAGCACTAGTCTATCCCCAGGGTTTCGATGTTTGACAACATACCTAGGTCTGGTCAGTTTGACCAAGAGTTGATCCAAACAAGATCTAATGTTTGGATGTGAGTAAAGTCTAGTTAGGTCAAGGTTGACCAAAAGACTAGCAAGAAGTCCTAGTTGGTTAGATCGAGTAAGGAGAAGTTCTAGTTGAGGCTAGGTAGGGAAAGTCCTAGTTGGAGGCTAGGCAGGGAAAGTTCTAGCTAGAGGCTAGGCAGAGGAAGTACTGGTTGGTGGCTGGGCAAGGAAGACCTGGTGAGTGAAGCAAGGTGGGAAGTCCTAGTGAGTGAAGCTGGGCAAGGAAGTCCTAACTGGATGTTAGACAAGGGAAAGTACAAGCATGTCAAGGGTGATCAGATGTTTGATAGATGAGAAGTCTACCTATGGAAGTGACTAGTCCTAACTGGAGGTTAGGCAAGAGAAAGTCCAAACAAGATGTTTAGTTGGTGGGAAGTCTATCTATGGAAGTGACTAATCATAACTAAAAGTAAGGCACGAGTAAGCCTAGTAGGTTAGGCCTACAAGGTAATGCTTAGGTAAGCCGAGTAGGTCAGACGGATTACAGGTAGACTTAGGATGCTTGTTTTCTTGTATGCTAATCTTGTAGGAACCAGGAGCTGGAAGCAAGATGGAGGATGATAGCGTTCCGCAAGTATACGGAATGTCGTCAAGTAATAAAAAGATCGAATCCACAGGGACCGTGGAATTACTTACTATATCTAGCACAAAAAGGTGGAGAGAATATTGAGCATGAGTTGTGTGGGGGAGATGGGAGTGTTCTAAAGTACTTTATCCTAGAATTCAGAGAAAGGGATCGACTGTGACACTATGTGGTGAAACGATCCTAGGATTTCGGACTCCTCAGAGAATGGATTGATTGACTTGGATCCTCTACCTTTCCTCAATAAATGTTCAATTGTAGGGATGTTAACCAATTTATCCAATTCAACCTCGTCAGGTATCCTCGAAATAATGCATTGGTGTTCTTACGTCACTCGTTATTGGTTTGAAATGGTTCTAGAAGCCCGGTTCAAGGTCTGCCCGTGTCACTCAGGCGCCCCGGAGTACTAAAAGAACCCTATCCCCTGTCACAGGATATCTTTTTACGGATCTCTCCCCAATAACGAATGACCGCTAACTATCCCTCATAGGAATTTAACTACGCATTAGGAAACCCCTCGGAACTCGCCCGGTTCAAGGTCTGCCCCTGTTACAGAGCGCCCCGGTGTACGGCCTAATGATTCCCCAATTCATAGTAAATCCCTACCCTCATGGATTCACACACACATAATTTATCATCAAGCACAAGCACAAATCCACAAAGCAATAGACAGTTATATCATAGAAAACGGTAGATTAATCAAATCCAAATACAATCATCCATTACATCTGATTTATCCTACATCCTAGAATCTAGGGAATCTACTCCATAATGTGGAGATTACAATCCATAGGGAGGAAAGAATACATCTCAATCCAAGGATAAAACAAAGAAATGCAGAAATGAGACTTATCTTCCTCCTTCGGACTGCAAACTCGGCGTAGATGGAATGAGGATGGTCTGGAGCAGTCGGATCGGTGGATGGATCGTCGAATCTCGCTCCGAAACAGGCGTCGGTGGCTCTAGAACAGCTCCGGTGGCTCTCCAAGGTCTCCCCCCTTTCCTAGGTCTCCATAAGGACCTATTTATAGTGCAGGTCACGTAAGCAGCACGCCCCCGTGCACACGGCCGTGCCTGGGAGGCACGGCCCCGTGTGGGCGTCGGGCACAGGAGGAGGCACGGCCGTGCTTTGGGGCACGGCCTGAAGCAGTGAAGCTTCTGTTCTGGGGCACGGCCGTGCCTCTGGGGCACGGTCCAGACTTGTCTCCCTTCTGTTTGAAGGCACGGCCGTGCCTGTGAGGCACGGCCTAAGCCTGTCTTCTCTTCATTTGCTGGACACGGCCGTGTGTTTGAGACACGGCCAGCTGCTTGGACCCTTCTGTTTTGGCACACGGCCGTGCCTGGTAGGCACGGCCAACAGCAGTGGCTTCCTTCTGGATGAAGACACGGCCGTGCCTGTGAGGCACGGCCATGACTTGGCTGGTTCTGTTTTGAAGCACGGCCGTGTCTGTGAGACACGGCCTCTGGCTGCTGCTGTGGGGAGGTGTTGGCACGGCCGTGCCTGTGAGGCACGGCCTGGACTTGATGATCTTCTGTTTGGGCACACGCCCGTGCCCTTTGAAACACGGCCAGGAGGCTGAGAGACACGGCCGTGCCTATGAGGCACGGCCCTGTCTTGCCTTGTCTTCAATGGGTACTCCGTTTTTACCCGTTTTTGCTCCATTTTCCACCCTGAAACATGTAAAAGCACGAGCAGATCTCCGAACTAGGAAATGTAAGATATGTGCCTAAATGCATGAATATGGGATGCAATGTACACAAGAATTAAGCAATAAACTCAGAAAGATGTGCAAATAAAGCATAAATACATGTATACATCCTACGCACATCACACCCCCAGACTTAAACCTTTGCTTGTCCTCAAGCAAAAACTTAGCGTCTAGATGTAGATAATCAATGCAAGCAAGTTATATATCCTAAGCACAGCAATCTAATCTTATCAAACATGAGTAATGGTAAGCATGAAACTCAAAATCATCAAAACAATGGCCTAGAAGTAGTTCTCTGTGCTAAGTGCAAAAAGTGACCTAAATCCATTTGGTATCAAAATCCTTACTTCTAGTCAAGTCGTCATGCTACCGAATTCCTAAGTGTTCCCGGCCTTAGACACTTACCTGCCACAGGCTTGGTTCATATCTTCCATTGCACAAGGTCTCAAAGGATTACCTCAAGTCAAGGGAATCAAATCATTTATTTCCCCAGTAACCGCTTTTCGGTCTCAAAGGGGTAAATGAAAAGTTTCCACTCTCGATACTGTTTTTTTTCATCCTTTTATTGTTTTTGCAATTGAATTTGCTTTTATTGCAAACGGTAGAATGTTTTGCTTTTTTTTTTTTTTTTTTTTTTTTTTTTTAGCAAGGATGTAAGATTTTTCCAAAAGAGCTTACATGCCTTGAGTTGGTCCAGTAACCAAAATGCAATGGAAGATCACCATGGAAACACTAGTACTAAGCAGGTTTCATGAATCATGACTACTTTCAGAAATCTATCAACCTCCTAGATTAGGTATAAGTGAAAGAGATCCTAAAACCAGGCCAAGGTTTGACTATCCAAGTTATCCTAGCTCACTTCCTACTTATGAAGATAAGAAAAGATATAGTCCTAGGATATTAACTACAAGCACTAATCATCCTTATCTTAACAAATGCTACTGTTCTTGCAAGAGAGACAAGCATCAGATGACTTGGTGATTTCTGACATGATAATCTACCGTGCATAAAGCAAATTTCAAAGCAAATTGCAAAAACAAATTTCAAAGCAAATTTCAAAGCAAATTGCAAACTAAGTAAAGAAAAAAACAAACTTCAAAGCAAAGTGCAACTATTTACACTATTTACATATTTTTGGGATTTTTTTTTTTTTTTCTCCCCCAGACTTGAACTTTTCTACTTCCCTTTCAGGGCCTGGAGGAGGTTTTGGAGGACGAGTCCCAAGTGGAAAGTTAGGAAGTTTCGGTAAGTTGCCTAAATGTTCATGATATTTGATAAAGTGCATCAACTTGTTGGCATGTAAGTTCCATGGACTTCCTAAATTGTTCTTCTTTATACCACTCCACATATTGTTGATCCACAAAATCATCCATCCTAGTGTAGAACTCATCTGCCCTGGCATAATAATTCCGTGTCTCCCTAGCTTGCTCTTGTTTCATTGCACTATATTCTCCCAACTGATGTTGGTATGATGAGTGCTCTTCATGTAGCGAGTTTAGGGAGGTTCGGAATTCTGAGAAGTCATATGCTGAGTCTGCCCCACCAAATGCAAATGATGGTCTTGCAGGTGCAGGCTCAGCCTCATGGTCAGATAGTTCATGGAATGAAGGTTCTTGGTGAAATGTTTCATGAATCTGCTCTAATGGTGCATGTGTGGAGGGGGAGAGACTAGCTACTGGGGCACGAAGAATCCAATTTTCGGCCTGTCTCACTGTTGCCCCAGGGTGAGGTAATGGAAGAGTTGATCCATTAGTAAGCAAAATCCATACCCACCTTGGATTTTACAAATCATTTTCATCGCTAGGCAAGTTTCTATATCGATTCTTGTATTGCCTTGAACAGCCTTTAATCCATTTAATTCACATCCTAAGGCTGTAGCGATGATTGTGATAAGGCCGCCTACAACTATGTCCCCAGTAGAAGATTTTGATATTTTGACTAAGTTTTGGAGAAAATGGAACCCCGTATTAAATTCGACTCTATGTAACATTGCCCAGATACAGTAAAGTTCTAACTTCCTCACCACGCCGTCACTTTCTGATCTACCAAAAATTGTTTTAGTCATGACGCGGTGAAGGTATCTAAATACTGGGTTTTGAAACAAAGCCTTTGACTTGAAGGATCATAGGGTTCTGTGGAAGAGGTAATCATACTCCAAAACTTAGTACTATCAAATCTGTTATCCAAAAATCTAGTCTCTCCAGAAGACAAGCCTAAGCAATTGTAGAATTGGTCTAGGGTCCAGTTATATTCTACATTGAGCAATCTAAAAATGATTTTTCCTGAATCTTTTAATCCAGTAGTGAATTGGACCTCTAGGGAACTAAGGAATTCTAAAGTTATTCTAGGGTATGTTGGAAGACAAAAATTCATGATTTCAATCCATCCTATGTTGTCCAACATCCATTCTATGTCATCCTTAATTCCTAACACTTGCATGGTGTTTTCATCAACATAACGAGAGCAGCAAATTTTGCGGGAAGATAAACAATTATACCTCTCCTTTTGGTCGTCGTTGCGGAAGATGATGCCATGTTCGTTTGCAACGACTTCCTCGGAAGCTTTCCTCTTCCCCTTGTCCTTTGATGTACTCTTCTCTCGCGCCGGAGCCTTCTCCTTGGCGGGCTCCTTGCCTTTCTTCTTTCCGGACTCGTCTCCATCTCCGGATCCTCCAGATCTGCGAAATTTCTTCAACATTTTTGCAGATTTCTTGAAAGAAAGGAGATCAAGATCAAATCTGAGAGTTTTTAGGGAAGATCTAGGATGTAGGAGAGTGTAGGAGGGAAGGAAAGGTGAAAGAAAAGGGTTTATGGAGGTTGGAGAAGGTTTGGAAGGAAGAAAGGGAGAGAAAGAAGGTGAAGAGGCTGAAATTTGGGGGCGCACGGCCGTGTGCTAGGGCAGGCACGCCCGTGCGCTTTTTATAGGGTTAGGGCACGGCCGTGCCTGTGAGGCACGGCCCATGGCTGTCGCTTCTCTGTGTCCGAAAACACGCCCGTGCCTGGAGACACGGGCTGAAGTGGCGCCTTCTGTTTGGTCACACGGCCGTGTCTGTGAGGCACGGTCTGGAGCTGGCGTGGCTCTGTTTCCAGGCACGCCCGTGCCAAAAGGCACGGTTCAGAAGAGACGCCTCTCTGTTTTGAAGCACGGCCGTGCTTTTTGAGCACGGCCTATTCCAGCCACGCCTCTTTATTGACACACGGCCGTGTCTAATAGACACGGCCTCAACTGCAAAATTTGAAAATAAGGGGCACGGCCGTGCCTATGAGGCACGGCCCAGCTTTATTGCTTGGTATTTTCCGCATTTCCCTGCAAAAACAAGGAAAATTTTATTAGGACTCAACAAAACAAATTTTAACGAAAGAAAAGTATATATGTATGAACAAGAAAAGAAATGCAAAACAAACAAAACCCTTGGGTTGCCTCCCAAGAAGCGCTTGTTTAAGGTCATTAGCTCGACCCCTTATTAACTAATGTACAAGGGATCATTGGTTGCCCTATCGCAACCTTCCCCTTGGTGGGACTTTGTATTTTTGTGATTTTTTACATAGCTCCCTTATTTGCTTGGCCGGATCGGGTGTCTTTTCCGGCAAAAAAAATCTTGCAACAATCTTCTTCTTGGTTGGATAGTCTCCAACCGGCACACGTGTGGGGCCTTCCGGCAAATATGCATTGCTGTCCAAAGAGAGGTTGAATGTGATCTTCTTACCACCAACTTCTAGTGAGAGCTTTCGGTTCTTCACATCAATAGTTGCTCCCGCAGTGGCAAGGAATGGCCTTCCCAAAATAATGGGGATATTCGGATCTTCGTCCATGTCAAGCACTACGAAGTCGGTGGGGATTGTGAACCCCCCGACTTCTACCGGAACATCCTCAACTAGCCCTTTAGGATACCTGCATGTTTGGTCTGCTAGTTGAAGGGTCATCGGTGTCAAGATTAAATCCGGATATCCACATTTGACACTTGTAGTGTAGGGGATGATGCTGACACTTGCTCCTAAATCACAGAAAGCTCTTCCAATAGAAATATTTCCAATCTTACAAGGTAGGAAGAAGCTACCTGGATCTTGAAGTTTCTGAGGAATTTTGTTGTTCAAAATCTTTTCAGTAACATCCTCAGTAAGTGCCACCACATTCTTTGGCCGGGTGATATCTTTTGTGGATATTAATCCCTTGATGAACTTAGAAAATTTGGGCATATCAACTATTGCATCAAGGATAGGAATATCCATCGTGATGTCCTTCACCCTATCATACCACTTTTCAAATTCTTCATCTTTTTCTTTGTATAGGAGACGCTGCGGGTAGGGCACATTCTTCACTTTGGGTTTCTGCTCGGAAGGCCCAGCGGGTGTTGCGGTCTCAACTTCCTCCAACTTGTCTTCAACATGGGGAATAGAGGAAGGAGGTTGCACAGCGGCTGGGGTGAAGTATGTCCCTTCCCCAGGAGCAGTCACCTGAGGCTCTCTGTCCTTCAGGGTCCGTCCGCTCCTGAGCTCTATTGCCTTGCAGTGCTCCATCGGGTTGTAGTCTGGCTTGCCTGGGAGTGTACCCACTGTTCTGGAGGAGAGGGAAGAGCTTATCTGAGCAATCTGAGTCTCTTGCATCTTCATCCTCTTGTCGTGGTCATCTAATTTTTCATTGATTTTTACCACGTCACTTTCTAATTTCTCCAGAATTTTCAATATGCGCTGGGTATCAGACACTTCTTCACTATGTTTTGGTTGTTGTGCAGATTGGTTGGAAGGTCCTCCTTGATAGGCATTGTTATTGTTGCGGTATGAAAAATTGGGGTGATTCTTCCAACCCGGATTGTAGGTATTGGAATATGGGTTGTTCCTTTGATTGTATGCCCCAACTGCATCACACTGCTCATATTGAACTATCTGATTCTGAGGTGCTACAGCTGGACACATCTCTGTTATATGATTAGAATCCCCACATATATCACAATTTATAGTTGCTACCGCATGAACCTTACCAACAGTCATACCTTCAACCTTCTTTGTAAGCGCGTCAATCTGCGCATTAAGCTTTGTGAAGTTGTCAACATTATACTTCCCAGGTATTTTCTGTGCACTACCTCTCTCGTTGGCCCACTGATGGTTTTGAGTGCCACACTTTCAATAAGTTCTTCGGCTTCTTCAAGGCTCTTATTCATCAGTGCACCTCCTGCAGCAGAATCCAAGTATACCTTTGTCTGATAATTGATTCCATTGTAGAAGGTGTGTATAATAAGCCATCGTTCAAGTCCATGGTGTGGGCACTTCCTTAACATTCCTTGGAATCTATCCCAAGCTTCAAATAAAGTTTCTCCGTCCATTTGTTGGAAGCTTGAAATGAGATTCCTCATGTGGGCAGTCTTACTTGGGGGATAAAATTTGTTCATAAAAATCTTCACCAATTTTTCCCAAGAATCTATGCAATTTGGAGGTAGAGAATGATACCAGTCCTTTGCCCGATCACGTAAAGAGAATCTGAAAAGTATTAATCGCTGAACGTCAAAGCTGACCCCTTGTTGCCTTCTTGTACTACAAGCATCGGAAAATATCTCGATGTGCAGATGTGGGTCTTCGTGTGGACCACCCCCAAATTGATTTTGTTGTATCATTGCAATGAATCCAGGATTAAATTCGAAGTTTGCTGCTTCAATGTTGGGGATGGCAATGCATGACGTTGAACCTCTCATTTGTGGTGCGGCATAGTCTTTCAATGATTTCTGGGCCATTGTTGATGATTGTTCTTGAATAACTACTCTTTGTTCTCGAAGTCTCCTTCGAAGTGTTCTTTCAATTTCAGGATCAAATGGGAACTCCGAAGGATCGGCCCTGCTCATGCACCAAAGAAAAAGAAATGATTAGATTGCCAGAAAAAATTAAGAATATATGTGCAAAAGAATTGTACCAATGAATAAAATGAAAAGAAATAAAAATAAAGAATGGGGCTATGTATGTATAAGAAAATAAAAGAAAAACTTAATGTGCTAAATTAGTAAATAATTGCGCACGATCCCCGGCAACGGCGCCAAAAACTTGATAGCGTTCCGCAAGTATACGGAATGTCGTCAAGTAATAAAAAGATCGAATCCACAGGGACCGTGGAATTACTTACTATATCTAGCACAAAAAGGTGGAGAGAATATTGAGCATGAGTTGTGTGGGGGAGATGGGAGTGTTCTAAAGTACTTTATCCTAGAAGTCAGAGAAAGGGATCGACTGTGACACTATGTGGTGAAACGATCCTAGGATTTCGGACTCCTCAGAGAATGGATTGATTGACTTGGATCCTCTACCTTTCCTCAATAAATGTTCAATTGTAGGGATGTTAACCAATTTATCCAATTCAACCTCGTCAGGTATCCTCGAAATAATGCATTGGTGTTCTTACGTCACTCGTTATTGGTTTGAAATGGTTCTAGAAGCCCGGTTCAAGGTCTGCCCGTGTCACTCAGGCGCCCCGGAGTACTAAAAGAACCCTATCCCCTGTCACAGGATATCTTTTTACGGATCTCTCCCCAATAACGAATGACCGCTAACTATCCCTCATAGAAATTTAACTACGCATTAGGAAACCCCTCGGAACTCGCCCGGTTCAAGGTCTGCCCCTGTTACAGAGCGCCCCGGTGTACGGCCTAATGATTCCCCAATTCATAGTAAATCCCTACCCTCATGGATTCACACAAACATAATTTATCATCAAGCACAAGCACAAATCCACAAAGCAATAGACAGTTAAATCATAGAAAACGGTAGATTAATCAAATCCAAATACAATCATCCATTACATCTGATTTATCCTACATCCTAGAATCTAGGGAATCTACTCCATAATGTGGAGATTACAATCCAAAGGAAGGAAAGAATACATCTCAATTCCAAGGATAAAACAAAGAAATGCAGAAATGAGACTTATCTTCCTCCTTCGGACTGAAATCTCGGCGTAGATGGAATGAGGATGGTCTGGAGCAGTCGGATCGGTGGATGGATCGTCGAATCTCGCTCCGAAACAGGCGTCGGTGGCTCTAGAACAGCTCCGGTGGCTCTCCAAGGTCTCCCCCCTTTCCTAGGTCTCCATAAGGACCTATTTATAGTGCAGGTCACGTAAGCAGCACGCCCCCGTGCACACGGCCGTGCCTGGGAGGCACGGCCCCGTGTGGGCGTCGGGCACAGGAGGAGGCACGGCCGTGCTTTGGGGGCACGGCCTGAAGCAGTGAAGCTCCTGTTCTGGGGCACGGCCGTGCCTCTGGGGCACGGTGCCTCTGGGGCACGGTCCAGACTTGTCTCCTTCTGTTTGAAGGCACGGCCGTGCCTGTGAGGCACGGCCTAAGCCTGTCTTCTCTTCATTTGCTGGACACGGCCGTGTGTTTGAGACACGGCCAGCTGCTTGGACCCTTCTGTTTTGGCACACGGCCGTGCCTGGTAGGCACGGCCAACAGCAGTGGCTTCCTTCTGGATGAAGACACGGCCGTGCCTGTGAGGCACGGCCATGACTTGGCTGGTTTCTGTTTTGAAGCACGGCCGTGTCTGTGAGACACGGCCTCTGGCTGCTGCTGTGGGGAGGTGTTGGCACGGCCGTGCCTGTGAGGCACGGCCTGGCTTGATGATCTTCTGTTTGGGCACACGCCCGTGCCCTTTGAAACACGGCCAGGAGGCTGAGAGACACGGCCGTGCCTATGAGGCACGGCCCTGTCTTGCCTTGTCTTCAATGGGTACTCCGTTTTTACCCGTTTTTGCTCCATTTTCCACCCTGAAACATGTAAAAGCACGAGCAGATCTCCGAACTAGGAAATGTAAGATATGTGCCTAAATGCATGAATATGGGATGCAATGTACACAAGAATTAAGCAATAAATCCAGAAAGATGTGCAAATAAAGCATAAATACATGTATACATCCTACGCACATCAGATCACAACTAATGAACATCTCTACATGTGCAATTATGAATGTATTAAAATTATCCCTAGTTGAGGAATTGATGAGTATAAACATCATCGATTCTGTCGAGACTAGCACGTGTTATACTCCTTGGTTTGCCAAGCAGCTGTTCTCACTGGCTGAAAATATTGGATGTTGAAAGTTAAATGTGGATGCTAGTTAAAGGTAACTAGTTCATTGGAGTGATTTACCTTGAGACTTCATATGGTTCTATATGTTATCACATATACATGTCAATGAAGATCTCATTACAACTTAATGCGAGTTTCCTTAGACTTGCGGTATTCAAGTCACATTGATCATGAAGGCTTATACTTTGACATCTTAAGCAAACATCTTTAATAAGGTGTGGACCCGAGATGATTGGGTATAAGTCGAAATGTCCAAAGGTGTTTGAATAACCCACAAAGGATTCACCGCTCTTTGTAAAAAGAGACGTATACCCTACAACCGCTTGTTAGGATTGTTACTAAAAATTTTTGATCAAAGTATTACATGTCAAGAGTACAAGACTCCTGAACACATATACAAGTAACTTGAATTCACAGGACAATAAAATAGCTTGGGTTAGGTGTGACGTAGTCAGCCTAGTGTGGACTAACACAGATAGACCATGTCCTAGACCAAGCGGGTATAAGACGCGTGGAATGAACGAGACACGTTTCATTATAGCTACTGAAGGGTTTAGAAATATTCTGGAATCAATCGTTGATTTTTCGATCAATTGGGGATCATGATGTACTACTAAGCGTCACTCATGATTGTTCCACAATTAATGGTTAATTACGGACGACCAACATGACTGGAACCTATTGGATCACACACATTACAAGTTTTCCGAAGGACTTAAAATGAGTTTGAGAATTAAATTCTCAGTTCGAGAGAATAAAGTCTGGTTGGACTAAATAAAGGATAAAATGATGGAATTCATCTTATGAAGATGAAACTAACGAAATTGATTTCGTTCCAATCGAAGGTCGTTTGATTATTAAACCAAACAATTCAGTTTTGAACCAACTTGATTTGTTTCATGTTGAAGAAATTTTGGTAGAATAAAAGGGATGAGAAGATTTATCTTGCGAAGATGAATTGAACAAAATTAGTTTGGGTCAAATCAGATATCATTTGGTTAGTGAACCAAGCAAACCAAGATTGAACCTGGTTTGCTACAGTAAACCCTAGATTCCGATTTGGCTTGATTGGGTTTGCGCGCGGTCTGGTCCAGCCAAATCCCAAAATCCTGATTTTAAATCTATTGTAGTTCCTCAAAATCGCGTAATCGCGATTCCTCCGCCGCCTGCTTGCCCTTCCGCGTGACCCACGATGCCGACGATTGAATTTTTTAGAACCGACGTGGACGCCGTCGCATGCCTGCGTCTAGTGCCAAAAACCTCTTAGATTTTAGGCTTTAAAGGCCAAGCGCCAAGGGAGCAAGCAATAACAGAAGGCAGAGAATTCCCCCTCTGTTCGCGCCGATCGCCGAGGGCACGAATGCCATCGGTCGAGCTTCTCCTCTGTGAGAATGCCACCGATCAAGTTTCTCCTCTGCGCGAACATCTCCAGACACGATTCAGTTGGCTGCCATGATTTTCTTCCTCTTCTTCTCTACTCGCAACACGCCGCCGGCTCTACCCGATTTTGTGGGATTGTGTGAGAGAGAAAGAGAGCGCAAGGAGGAGAAAAACCCTAAATCACGATGTCATCAAGTTGCTTCGGCTGGGAGGCTCCATCGTGCATCCGGTGCTGCGTGGTTGTCAGCCGTCATTCCTAATCGCGCCTTCTCCTCTATTCCCAACTCGCCCCTACTCTGCTCGACTCAACCGACTGAGAGAGAGGTGTCGGAACAAAAGAACTTGCACCACCTTCTCTTACACCTTGTTCACGCGAACCACAACAGAGGTTTTAGGGTTTTGAATAGGATTCATGATAAGGAAGAGAGAATCGCACTATGTTCTTCGCCGGAGCACAACGACCCTTGCCGACATTGCCCTTCTTTCCGATCGCAAGCATCGTTGTCACGACTTCTGTTTGTCTTGGTTGGTTTTCTCCACTGTGTGAGCATAAGAAATCGTGTACTGTCCAATGCTTCCACGAGAGAAAGGGAATAAGGCATCTGTTGCCTTTTGGGAGACTCTTGGTGAACAACCATGGTCGACTGCAAGTAAGAGTGCCTTTCTTATCGATGTTGGACACCAATAATTGATTCTTGAAAACAACGGTTGTCAAAGAAGAAAAGGTCACTGCTTTATCTTCTTTCGCAGTGATTTGTAGAATCATTGTCGAAATAACAATCAAGTTGTTGCCGAAAGCTTATGAAGCTCTCGGAGAATCATTCCATCATCACCAGAAAGGCATATCCTAGTAAGATGCGTATGACCTCTAATCTAGCTACTGGGGCATAGGTCTCATCATAGTCAAGTCCTTCAACTTGGTTAAAACCTCTAGCTACTAGTCTAGTGTAACGCCCCGCAAGAACCCTTCCGATATTCTTTAAATAGGTTACAAGGAATGATGGATTAGGGTATGGAAGTTCTAATGGGTTTATAGGTCGTAATGGGTCTAACTCTTATATGGGCTCTCGTATGTGGGCTTTGCCAAAAGAAAAAGGAAAAAGGAAAGGAGGTGACAAGGATTGAACCTTGGACCTCATGCAAGGTGGCAAACCCAAAGGTAGCATGAGTTAGCCATAAGTGTTGGCAAACAATTGTTAAGGAAACGATAAAGGAAATGTTAGTTGTATGTTAAGGCATGTGAAAGGAGTAAGCATCGAGGGATATGAAGAGGCACAGGCAAACGTTAAGGGTGTTGCGTTATTATAAAGTGTTAATCGATCATTGGATCGATTAAGCACGCTTGTAATCGATCATTGGATCGATTACGATGATGTTTAATCGATCAGTCGATCGATTAATAGGGTTAATGAGAACCGGAACTACGACACCTGATCGATCACTTGATCGATTAAGCCATGTAATCGATCCTTTGATCGATTACACCGCTCGTACAACGCAAGGAGATGAAGTGATCTGCGTTATTATGTTACACCGAACCTTAATGCTATACTTAACTACGTTGTAAATGTGCTACGTTACCGAAACGATGCTATAAAACAAAGCCAATGGAGGAAGGTTCTCTTCTTGACCGAAGGTGCTTCTTCTCTGTTGCTGAAGGATCTGAGCTGTTGCCGAAGGGTGGAGGCTGAAGGCAAGGCTAGAGGACGCAGGAACAGTTTCGCACAGAGAGGTTTATCTTTCTCGTTAGCACAAGCACTGTAAGTATTCCCTCACCTGCAGCATAGTACTATCGTTTGTATGTTTAAGCTGTATATGTTGATTCGTAGTTTAACAGGTCTAAACCTTATGCTATGCATGAATTATCGTTTTACAGCATGTTCTAAACCAGTTATGCTTTCACAATAAAAAGTTTAAAAATAAATACCTTTCATGTGGTTAAAAATCTGAGATTTATCATGTCTAGGTTTCGGCAAAGTTAAGGTTTTAAAGGTGTAATTGTATCATAAGTTTCATGCTTGAGATGTTAAGTTAAGTAGGATTAATAAGTTGTATGCGGTAAGAGCAACCGGTCGATCACATGGTCGATCACATGGTCTTGTAATCGATCACTGGATCGATTACAAAGATATGTAATCAATCATCCGATCGATTATTGGATTTAAAGAGGAAACATTTACGGAAACTAATCGATCACTAGATCGATTAGGGGAGTGTAATCGATCACTGGATCGATTACCAAGCTTCTGATAGGTTACGAAAGTTAATCGATCTCTTGATCGATTAAGATGGGAAGTAATCGATCACTTGATCGATTACGATGAGTATAATCGATCACTTGATCGATTACCAAGCGTAAATGGGTTATGACCTTTAGTCGATCTTCTGATTGATTAAGGGGGAAGAGTAATCGATCACTTGATCGATTACGGAGCCTATTGTGGGGAAAAGAATTAAGATTTCTAGTCGATCGTCCGATCGATATCTAATCGATCCTCTGATCGATTAAGCCTTCTAGATTGGTCGGTTAAAGGTTCATGTAGCTAAACCCTATGCTTGCATGTTTACCAAGTTCGGCCAAACTTGGATTAGGGCTTAAATGTTATTAGAAGTGTAACCAATGATATCAAAGTTCATGTTTAAACCTGAGAACCCTAAGAAGACTTTGATCCTAAGAGACTAGGGTTTAGTTGGGTTAGAGTTTCAAGTATAATGAATAATGGTAAAATGTTTAAATGAAATGGAATGGGATACCATGGTTTAGGATAATATGAATGTTTGATCACCTTAAGGGAAGGTTAGGGTTGATCCAATTGGAATAATGTTAATCATAATGCTATGTCTTATCTCATGCCAAGGCTTAACAATGAGATCATGATATGATGTAACATGCTATATGAAATGAATGATGTAACATGCTATATGAAATGAATGATGTAACATGCTATATGAAATGAAGGATGCATGAATGTTCATTAAGCTATGCTAAAGACCAAGGTCTTTTAAAAGAAATGAAAGGAACATTTATGATAAAGATGAAAGGAAGCATGTACAACACTATTTTACTTTAATGCATGGCTGGTATCCGACTTCCAAGGTTGTCGTTAAAGAAAATCCAGATGACCAATTCCAAGGTTTTGGGCCTGGTAAGACCCTCGTAGGGCTGGTGGCTCGCTACCCCAGTTCTATTAGGGAGCGCGCATTGGTACCAAGCCGGGGATCCCAAACAATGATGAGGATGATTATGTTGATCTATTATAATATTGTGTTTAAAAAGGCATTTTTCATCAATTGTATATCTATGATTTCAAATGCTAAGGATGAAAGATTAATGTTTATGTGCTTTATGCAATGCTTAAATGTTTCCATGTTTATATGTTTATGAAATGTTATGCTTTATGTGACGTATGGTTTTTGTGAGTAGGAAAGGAGCTTACTAAGTCTTGTGCTTATAGATACTTTCTTATATTGCAGATCCCTCTAGCAGTCACTAAATAAAGGGAAGCAGCAGGAAGAGGCTGATGAGAATGTGTGTGATAGTGACTTGGCGAAGCTCGACAATATGAATTTATAGTTGCATGCTGATTGTCTGAATTAACTTTATGTTGAATGTTGTTGCTAAGATGTTGTTAATATCCACTTAGTAGATAGACAATAGATGCATGATAATATATATGTTTATTTATCATATATGAAACCACTGCCATATATACATGTTTTATGTTTTTTCCGCTGCATAGTTTCGTGGTTCTTCGTATGTGATATAAGATGTATGAATGTAAGAATAACTGTAGCGTCCGTCAAGGCTCTGTGTAAGGGCGGGCGAGAAAACGTCGGATAGTCCGCGGTGAGCAGAAATCACCGGAAGAGGAGAGTGTCACGCGAGGGACTGCTGGAGGGAGGAGAGAGCCGCGCGAGAGAGTTCTAGAGGGAGGAGACTGGCGCGACGGCAACTTTCGTCGGAGCCAAAGGAGAGAAAGCCGCTGGGAAGGAAGAAACGCGAACGCTGATCGCGAGAAAAGAAACTGAACCGGTGCCCTAAAATGGAAATTAGCGACAGAATATTATTCCATTGCTAGCCCGTCGCTAATTCACGATGGAAAAATAATTCCCTCGTTATATAACGACGGATATAGAGACAGAAATAATATTCCGTCGCTAATTAGCGATGGAACATAATTTCCGTCGCTATATTATTCGTTAGCGACGGAAACAGATATTTCCGTCGCTATAATTAGAGACAAAAAAAATTTTGTCGCTATTTGTCGCTAATCCCAGAGATTTTTGTAGTGACTAGGTCTAAAACTCTAAGACACATAGATAGAAAATTTTTATGGTTAGCAAGGATGTCCTAAGAGAGTGTCTAGTTGAGGGGGAAGTTATTCTTGAAAGACTTAATTTTCAAAAGACCTTTTAAAACTTATTTGAAAATATCTTTTGAAAACTCACATGTTGGAAAATATTTTGAAAATTGATTTTTTGACTTGAAACAACTTCTAAAATACATAGGGAGATTGTCTTGTGGTCGACAAGGAGCCTTGAGAGAGTATCAGAGTTAGGGAGAAGTCCAAATTGAAAGTTTAATCAAAATTCATATTTTGGAAATTATTTTTAAAAATCATAAGTTATTTGTTCTGTTAATTTGGATTAACCTCTTAGATATATAGAGAGCTTGCCTTGTATTGGTGTAAGAAGTACTAGTCTATCCTCAGAGTTTCGATGTTTGACAATACACCTAGGTCTGGTTAGTTTCGACCAAGGGTTGTTCCAAACAAGATTTAATGTTTGGATGTGAGTGAAGTCTAGTTAGGTCAGTTTAACCAGAAGACTAGTGAGAAGTCCTAATCTGTTGGATCGGGCAAAAAGTCCTAGTCGATTAGATTGGACAAGGAAAAGTCCTAGTTGAGACTAGGCAAGGAAGTCCTAGTTGCGGCTAGGCAAAGGAAATCCTGATCTAGAGAATTGAGTAAGGAAGACCTGGTTTGGAGGATTGGGCAAGGAAGGCCTGGTGAGTGAAGCTGGACAGGAAGTCATGATTGGAGGCTGGGCAGGAAAGTCCTAGTGAGTGAAGCTGGGCAAGAAAATCCTAACTGGAGGTTAGGCAAGGGAAAGTCCAAGTAGGTTAAGGGTGATCGGATATTTGGTAGATGAGAAGTCTGCCTATGGAAATGACTAGTCCTAACTGAAGGTTAGGTAAAGAAAAGTCCAAACAGGTTAAGGATGACCAGATGTTTGGTAGATGAGAAGTCTACCTATGGAAGTGACTAATCATACCTAGAGGTTAGACAAGGAAAAGTCTAAATAGATCAAGGGTGATCGAATGTTTGGCAGATGGAAAGTCTGTTAGTGCAAGTAGCACTAGTCTATCCCCAGGGTTTTGATGTTTGACAACATATCTAGGTTGGTCCAGTTTGACCAAGAGTTAATCCAAACAGGACCTAATGTTTGGATGTGAGTGAACTCTAGCCAGGTCAAGGTTGACCAGAAGACTAGCAAGAAGTCCTAGTTGGTTAGATCGAGTAAGGAAGAGTCCTAGTTAAGGCTAGGCAGGGAAAGTCATAGTTGGAGGCTAGGTAGGAAAAGTTCTAGCTGAAGGCTAGGCAGAGGAAGTCCTGGTTAGAGACTGAGCAAGGAAGACCTGGTGAGTGAAGCAGGGCAAGAAGTCCTAGTGAGTGAAGCTGGGCAAGGAAGTCTTAACTAGATGTTAGGCAAGGGAAAGTCCAAGCAGATCAAGGGTGACCGAATGTTTGGTAGGTGAGAAGTCTACCTATGAAAGTGACTAGGGATTGACCTATGGAAGTGACTAATCATAACTGGTGCGTTGCGTGTTTTTATGCTTATCAAAACATGCACAGCGGAACAAACAAAAGCAGTCGAACCAAGTCCAGGGTCAACTCTGGTCAAACTTGAGTTGACTTTGTTACTTCAGCGATCGGACGTCAATAGAACAAGCCAGCAAGGCAGATGAGGTGACAAAGTTCCAATGGTCGGGATCGGCCTGGTGCATTGCGCGTTTTTATGCTTATCAAAACATACACAGCGGAAGTAAAAACAGATAATAATCTAAATTATTACAGCACTCACAACGCACTCATGCAAGATACAACACAATTGTAGAAATCCTGGAAAAATAAAATTTTTTAGAATAACAATTATTCTAGGTATACCTGACGTATGACGCTCAGCGAAAATGGTATGTACTGATCAGATTGTCTCTATCGGTGATCCACGCCAAGTTTAGTCTGGATGGCTTCTCAAGCACGAGTCGAGTTGCTGGTCGCGGTACTAGCCGTCAATCAACAACGGTCGATATAGAAGAATACCCTAATATCAGAAATGCTCAACAACACACGTTGCTTTCGTTTCCAGGGTTTTCTAACGATTGCCGTTAAACTAATTTCCGGTGATCTTCTCAAAGGCACGAGCCAGAACTTTTCTAGTGATGATGGTGAATTCCAAAACTTTAGGTTTCGGCAGAAAAGCACAACCTTCCAGTAGCAAGGCACACAAAACCGCCGACAGCAATCTCCTTGCTTGGTTGCTGCTTGCAACAAGCAGAACAAAGGGAAGCTCCGGCTGAGGTGGTTTCGGCAGCTGGAAGCAAGAAATCAGCAAGCTCTCTGCGTGAAACAGGTTAGAAGGCAAGGTGGAACGACAACAGAAGAGGGAGCAATCAGATTTATCACACCCTTCAAACCATAGCCGGCCACCCCTTTTAAAGAGCCGAATCCGAATCCTTGTACCAGTTGGCCAATCCTTCTTACCTATTGCTCACCAGCAGACTTGGAAGAAGATCAAATCTTTTCCCTTTCTTGCGCTAGGAGCAATCAATCAAGAAACTTCTTCCTTGTTTGTGTGCGTGAGGGCTGGAGGGGGAGATTTATCGCTTCCTTTAAGCGAGATCCTGCAATCACGAAGATCTCCTTCTTCTTCTTGTTGTTGGCAGCGTCGGGTTGGAGAAGCCATCGTGCTGCCGCGCGATTGAGGAAGGATGGGGCGGACCAGATGGGGCTTGAACCTTGTTTTAGGGTTTTCAATTGAACCAGGTTCAATGTTTAAGGGTTCACTTGGTTTGATTCAACTTGAATCAAGTCTGGTTTGATTCAACTTGGTTCACAACCAAAACATTTAATTCAACAACCAAACGAACTCCAATTCAACCCAAACAAGTTTTGTTTGTTTCGTCTTCTCAAGATGAAGCCCGTAATGCCTTCCATTTTGCCAAAATGCCTTCCAACATGAACCAAACTAAGTTGGTTCAACCTTTGGTTCAAAATCAATTTGTCTGGTTCAACAACCAGATCATTTCTAATTTTGTTTAATCCGTCTTCATAAGACGAAATCCATCATTTGCCTTTGTCCGGTCTAACCAGATTTCTTTTGTTCTGAGAATATAATTCTCAAACTCGTTTTAAGTCCTTCCAAGAAACTTGTAATGTGTATGACCCAATAGGTTTCTGGTTATGTTGGTCGTCCGTAATTAACCCTTAATTTCAGATCGATCATGAGTGACACCTAGTAGTACATCATAATCCCCAATTGACCAAAAAATCAACAATTGATTTCAGAATAATTTCTAAACCTTTCAGCAACTTTAATAAAATGTGTCTCGTCCTTTCACCATTTTATACCCACTTGGTTTAAGACATGGTCTGTGTGTGTCAGTCCCCGCTAGGCTGACTACGTCACACCTAGCCCAAGTTTGCTTCCTAATCTTGATTTTATCAGAAGGTGTTAGCTTTAATTATTTATAAGGGATTTCAGGTCTCATCCTCTTTTCATGCAAACAATAAATGACATGACATAATTAATGCAACTAATCATGACAAATTATATGACATAACATAATTAATGCAACTAATTATGATTATTTCCAGCGATAGTTGTCGTAAATCTAATTTAATAAAATATAGTAAAGAATCTGATTTCACAAATCATGATTCTTTAATTAGATTAGGAAATAAATCTTCTTATCTAATTATATATTTTATTTTTAGAAAATACAATCTTTAATTAAGAAAATCTAATTAATTAGGAAACAAATTTCCTAATCAAAATTTTCTAACAAATTAAGAAATTCTATAATTAGAAATTCAAAATTAAATCTTAATATTTTCTTTTAAGAATTAAAATTCTTAATTAAAAAAATCTAATTAATTAGAAAATAAATTTCCTAACATGAAATTTCCTAACAAATTAGGAAATTTCTATAATTAGAAATTCTGAATTAAATTATAAAATTCCTCTATTTTAGGAAATAAAATTTTAATTAAGAAAATCTAATTAATTAAGAAATAAATTTTCTAATCAAAATTTTCTAACAAATTAAGAAATTTCTATAATTAAAAATTCTAAATTAAAATCTCAAAATTTCCTAAATTAGATCCACGACTAACTACTACGCGTAAAATCATTTTACGCATAGGTCTTGCACAATCAGGCTCTGATACCACTGTTGGGATCATCCCGGTGCAATGCACGTGTTTACACGTTTCACAAACGTGCGCAGTGGAAATACAATAAACAATTACAGCTAATTATTAAACAACACACGCATGCATAAGCAGGAAATAACAAGTACAAGGCATGACAGAAAATTAAATTTACAGAATAATAAATTATTCTACACGTGTACCTCGCGGATGATGACATTGAGCCATGTTGACATCAATCGAGCGGTCCTCGTCAGAGTCCCGCCTCTACTGGTGATCCACGGATTTATCGCAATCATTTCAGAGCTTTCTAACTATCACCGAGAATCGTATTCCCGATGTAGTTCATCGGTGATCAACTATTAACCGCCGGATTAGGACAAACAATCGAAAACTCTTCTGACAACATATTTAAATAGTTAGAAACAATTTCTGGCCATCGAAAATATGTTGATGGCTTGCGATAATCGAACGAACCCTTTCCACAGAGACTCTGATCGATGGCACAAAAGGGCACCAATTGCCGGTGTCCAACGCCGGTAGTCTTTTACCACAGCTCCGTTATAGGGCTGCTAGGTAAACCACGATCTGAATCTCATAGAAAGGAATAGTCACGAGAAGCAGTTGAGATACCGGGAAGAAGGGCAGCTTTCGCGAGATCGGAAAGATCAGCCCGTGATTGGGAGAATCCTCTCAAGGTCTGCGGTCCTTGGGAAGGAGGGAGCGACAATTGGGAACAAAACAACCGCTACCTTTTGTAGTCGGCTACCGAGAACAGAGGACACCCAAAACTCGATTCTCCGACGAGCATGGAGGGTGATGCTAGGGCTTTCCTACCTTCCACGATTAGGGTTTCAGTTTCTTGCTCCCTGACGGAGATCGACGGCCGGCGCCGTGCCTTTGAGCAGAGGAAGAAACCACCGGGTTCCACAGGAAGAAAGGATTTGACCGAGCATGCCTCATCGTCGTGATTCAGGGTTTTGCATCTTGTCTCCAACGGCTCCTCCAGTAACGGCGACCGCGGCAGCTTCTCTCTGGTCCGGCGACGCCCTCGCGTGAATAGGAGGCATGGAACGACGGCGAACGATGCGGGGTCGAACAACTCTGGTCATCCTTTGTTTCGTCGCAACCCTATTTGAAGAGAAATCGTGATTCCTTCTTAAGGGAAGCTATAGTGTCGGATGGGTTTGGGTAAACCGAATCGACTTTTAGGGTTTAGGGATAAACTGGCCAATTTAAGATTAAACTCAAAACATAGCTGAAAAACCCTATACCAGATTACTGTAGTGAATCAGGTTCATCTTGGTTTGCTTGATTCACTAACCAAATGAACTCTGATTTGACCCAAACTAGTTTTGTTCATTTCGTCTTCCCAAGATGAAACTTCTCACTGCTTCCGTTCTGTCAAAATCTCTTTCATCATGAACTAAATCAAGTTGGTTCAATTCAGTTCAAAACATAATCATTTGGTTCACTAACCAAACGACCTCCGATTTGAACGAAATCAGTTTCATACGTTTCGTCTTCGTAAGACGAATTCCATCATATTATCCTTTATTTGGACCAACTAGACTTTATTTCTCTTATTTTAAGAATCCAATTCTCAAACTCGTTTTAAGTCATTCGGAGAACTTGTGCGTGTGACCTAATAGGTTCCCGGCTATGTTGGTCATCCGTAATTAACCATTAATTACGAAATGATCATGAGTGGCACCTAGTAGTACATCATGATCCCCAATTGATCAAAAAATCAATGATTGATTCCAGAACATTTTCTATACCCTTCAGCAGCAACACTGAATCGTGCCTCATTCCTTTCATCGTCTTATACTCGCTTGATTCAAGACATGGTCTATGTGTCAGCCCCCACTAGGCTGACTATGTTACACCTAGCCCAAGCTGCTTTCTTATCCTGTGGGTTCAAGTTACTTGTACATGTGTCCAAAAATCTCATACTCTTGACATGTGATGCTTGGTCAAAGACTTTTAGTAATAATCCTAACAACCGGTCGCAAGGTATACGCCTCCTTTTCTAAAGAGCGGTGAATCCTCTATGGGCTATTCAAGCACCTTCGGGCACTTTGACTCATACCCAATCATCTCGGATCCACACCTTCTCGGAGATGCTTGCTTAAGATGTCAAAGTATAAGCCTTCGTGACCAAGGTGACTTGAATACCGCAAGTTAAAGGAAACTCGCACTTAAGCTGCACTGAGATCTTCATTGACATATATATTGAACGTCTCAAAGCAGGTCACTCTAATTAACTGGTTACCTTTAACCAACATCCACGTTTAACTTTCAACATCTAATGTCGACAGCAATGAGATCAACTGTTTGACTAACTAAGGAGTTCAAACGTTCTAGTCTCAATAGAATCGATGACGTCCGTGCTCATCAATTTCTCGACTAGGGATTATTCCAATACATTCATAATTACACGTGTAGAGATGCTCACTAATCGTGATCTAATCATAAATTCTTTCACGTTATGAATCATATTGCGGGCATTCAGTATTTGAGTTTAAGATCCAATCAAACACATATGGAATGTGCACTCAAATAGTGAATTGTTATTTATCCAATAAATAGTATAACCGTAAGGCGATTGCCTTAGGACACCTCTCAAATTTAACATGCATTGCAACGATCCCAACATTTAAGGCATTAAGTGATCGACAGGATTAAAGGGATCTCCTGAGGTGATAGGGGTAAGAGGAGGCTGCATTGAAGACTTTAAAGGAGCTACAACATTAACGGATGATACGTCTAACATTATGTAGTAGCTTTCTTTATCATAAGATTAGGGAGTAGCCTGACGATATATTTGACAATTGATCAATGTGATTTATCTTTTTATCTATGATATACTCGATTCTTAATTAACTCTAGTGTATTTATTTATTTACTTATGTTCTTGGATTTAAAGTTAGTAATTAACTTCTCCGAGATAGACCGAGGGGCAAGCATTGTCTTGTAATCATTGCATATAAACATACGTTGGATTCATAGAGAATAGGAGATGAACCTAACAGTGAACACTAATCTCTGACCTATAAACCTGACTTGAGAATTTCTCTACAAAAGCAGTTGATCAAAACTTACATGGTACATCATAGAGCGTAAAGGGTCTACCCTAATATAATGTAGGAGCTCTATGATAGATACATAAGTGATTTTTTTTCTTCTTCACATAGACACATCGATCATTTTAAGAAGAATCCTTTTAAGTATAATCTAGTATCAAGGCAAGAAAGAAAGTCATAATCAATTCGTCAACGAATATCGTAGTGAAATCAAAATCTTGAGATTATCTCTAGATTTGATTTTCCCCCATTGTTTTTTATTAAGTTTTTTTCTTAGTTTATTTTTCTTCTTAACGATTCCCTCAATTTCGATTCATCTAGATAGCCTATTTTGTATCATAGATTGGTTTTCAACAATACAATCTAGAGAACGATAATTTATTATTTAATGACAACCGTGCACTTATAATATTCGTACATCACCAGCCAGGGTGAGATCATTATCACAAGTATCAATATAAATTTAACATCAATAAATTGATAAAACAACTTCTTGTGTCGGATAATGCGCTAGATGCGCTAGGGTGAATAGCGCGTGCTTTTCGTTCATTCGTTCGTTACTGACACAAAGACTTAGCAGTGGAATTAGTAAATAAGATACAAGAGACTCATGGATTTACTTGGTTCTTAACCCCCAAGGGTTAGTATATCCAAGGCCTATGTACGAGAAGGTGCCCACCCACTAATGGTCTCCTTTTTAGATGTTTGTCCAGAGACAGAGAAACTCATCTTACAGTCCAATCAATAATAGAAATTAAATACAAACAAGTAAGACTTAAGGAAGAAAAACAAACATCATGTAGTAGCCGATCTGGAAGTCCTGAGCACCGCACACTCCTCCTTGAAACTTCCCTGGTTGCACGAGCCTGGCTCCGTTCGCGTTCAGCAGCACCACAGGATGAAGAATGAGGCGTAGAGTTGATTCCTTGGTGTTGGTCGTATAGGCCATATAAAGACCTTTCTGGGTGCCTAGATCCCTTTCCGGGCACCTGAAATCAGATCCGATCCGATTCCGTCGATCTTTATTGGGGCCAATTCCACCTGATCTGGGCGCCTGAAACACATAGGGGCGCTTGGACCATCCAGACGCTTGGATCAGATCCAGGAGTTCCTGGCATCTGCCTCAGTCCAGGCGCCTAGACCTCACTGGGCCACCTGGACTGTTTCGGGCACCCGGATTCAATAGGGTGCGCCTCGAACCAGTCAACCAGTTTTGACCTGAGTTGACTTCCAAGCTTGGTTCAGCTGCTTCTGTTTGCTCCTCTTATGCTTCCTCAGTCTTGCTTCCAGCTCCTGGTTCCTACAAGATTAGCATACAAGCAAACAAGCAACCTAAGCCTACCTGTAGTTCGTCTGACCTACTAGGCTTACCTAAGTCTTACCCTGTAGGTCTAACCTACTAGGCTTACCCGTGCCTAACTTTCATTAGGACTAGTCACTTTCATAGGTAGACTTCCCACCTGCCAAACATCCTATTTGTTTGAACTTTTCCTTGCCTAACCTCCAGTTAGAACTAGTCACTTCCATAGGTAGACTTCTCACTTGCCAAACATCCAGTTTGGACTTTCCCTTACCTAACCTCCAGTTAGACCAGTCACTTCCACAGATAAACTTGGACTTTCCCTTGCCTAACCTCTAGTTAGGACTTTCCTTGCTTAATCCTCCAGATCATGACTTCCTTATCCAGTCCTCCAAACTAGGTCTTCCTTGTCCTATCCTCCAATTAGGACTTTTCCCTGTCTAGCCTCTAACTAGGACTTTCTTGCCTAGCCTCAACTAGGACTTCTCCTTGCTCGGTCTAACTGACTAGGACTTCTCGCTAGTCTTCTGGTCAAACTTGACCTGACTAGACTTCACTCACATCCAAATATTAGGTCCTGTTTGGATCAACCCTTGGTCAAACAGACCAGACCTAGGTGTATTGTCAAACATCAAAACTCTAGGGACAGACTAGTGCTCCTTGCACTAATTTGACCCATTGAGCACCTGAGACCAATATAAATTTGTTTATAAATCCATTATCACTTTGTGTGTGTGTGTTTGGCAATTTGACCCCCTCAAGCAACTACCTATCCATTGATCAATGAATCAACATAACTTTGAAAGAGCAGTTTCAGATAATAACATCTTCAGTCGATAAGATCAATGGATAAGATATTGGATGCTCATCTGTTTGTATGGCAACAATATTTTCACCATCAGCAGGGGTAAACATAATATGGAGAAAAAACAAATGAAGAACCAAACTTCCAGTTGATAGAAAGTGATGAACCTACTCGAAGTGAAATTGCTGCCTCTTGTTTTGTTGATTTTTTTTATGCCTTCTTCAATAGAAGCTGCATTCCAAATTCAGGCACTACAATCAACCTCAAGATGGGAGAGTGGCGGTAGTTCGGCGATAATGTGAAGCTAAACTTAACCAGTAACAGCGAGAGTACAACCTTCAGCTCAACCATGGCGAAGTGTTGGCCGAGGCAAGTTCGAGGGCCCATTCCAAAGGGCAAGTACGTGTGTGGCAGTCGACAAGCTCCAAGAACACCTCCAGAAAACCTCTCTGGCTTGAATTCAAGCACATCGGACCCCCAAATGGTGGGATCATGATGCAAAGTGGAGACTGGAATAAAGATATTCACTCCTTTGGGGATGTGAATGCCTCCGAAGTCCATGTCTCGTAGTGTCTCTCTCGCCACGAAGGCTCCCGGTGGGTACAATCTCAGCGTCTCTTGGATCACCATCGTTAACTACGACCAAGAAAACACAGTTAGATATGCAGAAACGAAATCAATGATGATAATTGGGATGCAATTGTTTGCTTACGATCTTCATCTTGTGAAGCGAAGTGGAATCCAGCGGCCGGCGGCCGCAGAGCTCCGCCGCCTCGGTGCGCGCCCGCGCCTGCCACTCCGGGTGCAGGGCCAGCAACATGAGGCACCAGGAGGCGGTGACGGCCGTCGTCTCGTGGCCGGCGAAGTAAATGTTCTTACAGTTGTCCACGACGAAGCTACTAGCGACGTCGTCGCTGCCCGCGCTTCTTAGAATGGCCTGCAGCAAGTTCTGGTGCTTCTGCTCGCCTCCATCGACCTTCCCGCTGCCTCGCCAGTACTGTTTTCGTGATCAGGGACTTTATCTCTTCGTTCAGTCTCCACGCTTCCCGGGCTCGTTTTGTTGGTAGAAATCTGACATATTTATAGATTAAGTATTGAATGAGACGAATTTGCTATGCTGCACGATAAATTCGTGTGTGACCCGTGCGCGACTCCTTGACCCATCGCTGCTGTCGTCACCCTCGCCACGCCGTCCGACCACCGTCCGCAGTCGCCTCGGCCGCGATCGACGCGCCACTTGCCGGCGCTTCGGCCAGTGCCGGATTCCGGCCGGATAGTGGCCGGAATCCGACGTAATTTGCTCGGAAAACGCCGCTCCCCACTGTGCGCCACTGTCGACGGCTATCAATCGGATTTCGACCGAATCACGGTCGGTGGCCGAGGAAGGACCAGCGTTCCTCCCATTCCTCGGCCGGTCTCCAGCCGCGATCGTCCGGCTCGATCGTCATCGACCGCCGTTACCAACCAAATCGCGGTCGGAGACTGGCCAAGGAAGGACCGCGTTCCTCCCATTCCGGTCTCGGTCTCGGCCGCGATTCGGCCAGAATCCGGCCCGATCGCCGTCGACAGTGGCACATGCCGTTTCCGACCAAATCGCGATCGGATTCTAGCCAAATCGTGGTCGGAGACCAGCCGCCGGTCCTTCCGGCCGCGATTTGGTCGGAATCCAACCGCGATTTGGTCGAGAAACGACGCGCGCGCACTACTGATTCTGTTTTGCCGAATTCTGTCGGATTCCGACCACTATCCGGTCGGAATCCGACGTCGGACGGAGTGCCGGCGAGTAGCGCGTCAATCGCGTCCGAGGCGGTGGCCGGACGGCGCGGCGACGGTGGCAGCAGCGGCGGTGGATCGCGGGTGTGTGCACGGGTCACGGATTCCTCGTCACGCAGCATAGCATTCCTGTTGAATGAGGTACTCGATCGTACTTTTATAAAGTTAATTACCTTAAACCAAAGATTTCAGCAAGAATACTTGACGCTGAAAGATTCTCCTGGAGCTCTCTCAGCTTCAAGAAGATATCCTTCCCTCGGACATAATCGCTGCCAAAACATGTTCTTGAAATAACGTCCGCCGAATAGCACCTCAACTCCTCTTCAACTTCTATTTCTGCACTCCTCTTCAACTTTTCCTCCCATGACGCCAACAGTGAACTTGCAGAATCTACCATCAAATCCACCATTCCCTGCATGTTTCTATGATCACTTTCAATTCTAATGACAAACAAAAAAACTGAAGTTTTTTTCTTACCTTGACTTTGTCAGAGAAGAATTCTGGTGCCAAGATTTTTCTCTGGCGAGCCCAGACTTCTCCACTGGACTTCAGAATGCCTTGACCGAAGAGAGGCTCATGCGTCTTCTTCTGGTGAGAAGCCTTTCCCAAGCTCAAAGAGGAACAAAGGCTTATTTCCCTAACTAAATCTGGCTGGCTGAGATGCAAGGCCACCACATTGCAAACTGAGTAGCAAAACACTGGACCTGCATGAACAATTCATGCATGCTAGCTGATGACTACTGTTCTATGGGAATTCGAAGGTAAATAAATATATAGAAGCAAAACTCATTGATCACCATAGTCTTTCCTCCACTTATCGAAGTATGGAAACACCATGGGCGTATATCCATGCTTTATTTCGTGTCCAGCTCCTGGAGGATTTACTGTCATTTGAAGCCTCTTTATTTCCTTTGAATTTCCAAAGAGAAAGGAAGGTGGAGGACCTACGATTCCCTGCTGCCGCAGCTTTCTACGGATACTTTGTGGCTTCAACCAAAGGAGATAATACCAGTACAAAATCAAGCTGAAGACTCCCGTCGAGCACAAGGAAAGCAACATCTGCAAGCTTACTTCCATATCCATTTCAAACAGCTAGCTCTCGTCTGTTTATTTCTTTTATTTGTTTGAGAGTGCAAGAAGAATATTTATAGGTGATGTTATAAGGTTGATGCTTAATGGATTGCTTTATTTCTCTCACTTTTAACTCCCTCGATAACAAAGTTTCAAAAGCACACACTCGAAGTTTGGAAATTCCCAAAAAGGATACTATGGTTTTAATTTTTTTTTTGAAAGGATACACTTAGTTTCAAAAATATCTTTCTCGTCTTTCAATCATATATTAAAATAAAAATAATAATTTTCTTTATTTAAACGGATTGAATCGAATCGAATCGAATCGAAAACATGAAAAAATAATAATAATTTAATTATTTTATTAAGGAGTTTCATATAAAAGTCATTAATGACTTTAATTTTTTTTAAAAAAATTTAGTCATTAAATTGGTGATCTCTTAAATTATTTATTTTTAAAAAAATTAAGATTTTAATAAAATATTAAAATATATAAATTATAAAATTAAAGGAATATTAATGAAAAAATTGTTTTTATTTATTTGTTTTTATTTTTATCTTTTTTAATAGTTAATTACAAGAGAAAAAAATTACATTAAATCTTAAAAATCAAAAATTAAAAAATTACTTTGATGTTGGTTTGATTAAAGCATCACCACCTTAATACTATTTTGATCAAATCATTACCATTTTGGTGTTAATTTCATCAAAATATCATCACTTTTGTGTTCATGTCTTAAAATCATCACAACCTTGATGTTGATTTCATCAAATATCACCACCTATAGGACATGTACTAAATTTTTAAAATAAATTGTACACAATTAGAAAGACTTTAAATATGAGATTTTAGACTATGATGAGACTAAGGAGAACTGTAGAAACCTATACGACTTGGATTGGGTCTCATCAGAACTGTTTAAGGGCACTAATAGTTTTTGCTTAAAATTCATTGACGAACCTATAGGATTTGAAATTCTAAAACATGGACATGAAGTGTAAGAGGAGAGTATAAATAAGGTAGATATGGTATGAAATATGAGTCCGAGCTAATTGACACGTCGATTAAAATTTTAAAATTAGACTATGCATGGCTAAGGTCTTGACTTTGAAACTTTAGGACATGGTGAAACTAAGAAACACTGTAGAAACTTGAAGGACTTAGATTGAGTCTCATTATAGCTGCCTAAGAGCATCAATGGGTTTTGCCTGAAATTCATTGATTGACCTAGATGATTTGAAATTATAAAACCTATACATTGAGTGGGAAGAGGGGAGTGTAGAGAATATATAGATGGTGTGTAACTCTAGTTTTGAGTCTTCTATATAAAGTTATGGGTCTGTGTCAATTGACATGCTAGTTAAATTTTTGAAACAGACTGTGCAATATTAGGAAGGTTTAAATTTGAGACTTTAGGACATAATTAGACTGAGAAGCACTATAGAAACTTATAGGACTTGAATTGAATCGCATCAGAGTTGACTAAGATTGTTAATGAATTTTGTCCAAAACTCATTGATGGGTCTTGAGGATTTGGAATTCTAAAACCTAGACATGGAATGGAGAGGGGAGTGTATAGAGAAGATATAGATAATGCACAACCCTAGTTCTGAGCCTCCTACATGAAGTTATGAGTGTTGATTTCTAAGGATCAGGACCATAGTGGTGTTGTTTTACAAAAATTAGCACCATTGTGTTGGAGAAATCACAACACAACGGTACTAGTTTTGAAAGATCATCACCATTGGTGTTGTTTTATGAAGACCAACACCACTGTGGTAGAGAAATCACAACATATTGGTGTTGGTTTTGAATGATCAAGACCATTATGGTTCTCTTTTATAAATATCAACACCACCATTATGGTGCTAGTTTTCACACTATAGTGGTATTGGTTTCGAAGAATCAAGACCATTATAGTGCTAGTTTTCAAAGATCAACACTAATATATTGGGCAAATCACAACATAGTAGTGTTGATTTTGAAATATCAGAACTTGTGTGATGTTGTTGTTCAAAAATTGAAACCAATGCATTAGAGAAATCAAAACATAATGGTGCTGGTTTTAAAGGATTAGGATCATTGTGTTATAAATAGTACCAATAATGGTCTTGATCCTTTGAAACCAATACCATTGTGTTGTGATTTCTCCAATAGAGTGGTGTTGATCTTTATAAAACAACACCATTATTGTATCGATCCTTCAAAACTAGCACCCATAACTTCATGTAGGAGGTTTAGAACCAGGGTTGTATACCATCAATACCTTTTCTACACTCTTCTCTTCCACTCCATGTCTAGGTTTGAGAATTTCAAATTCTCTAGATCAATCAATGAGTTTTGGACAAAATTCGTTAATGCCCTTGGCCAACTTTGATGGAACTCAATCCAAGTTTTGTAAATTTCTATAGTGTTTCTTAGTCTTACCGTGCCCTAAAGTTTTAGATTTAAGACTTGCCTAGTCATGCATAGTCTAATAGCAAACTTTAATCAACGTGCTAATTGACACAGATTCATAATTTCATATAAGAGAATCAGAATCAAGGTTGCACACCATATTACCTTCTCTATACTTTTCTCTTTCACTCAATGTCCAAGTTTCAGAATTTCAAATCCTCTAGATTCATTAATGAGTTACAGACAAAGCCATTGATGGCCTTAGACAAATTTGATGGGATCCAATTCAAGTACTATAGGTTTCTCCAATTATCCTCAATATCATCGTGCCCTACCGTCTTAGATTCAAGCTTCCTAGTTGTGCACAATGTGTTTTTAAAAATTCAACACAATCTTGTAGGTGGTGATGTATTGACGAAATTAACACCTAGGTGGCTATGCTTTGAAGAAGTCAAAATAAAAATAATGATATTTTAACGAAATCAATACTAAATTGTGATGTTTTTATGAAATCAGCACCAAAGTATTAATGATTTGACCAAAGCAGCATCAAAGGGGTGATGTTTTAACCAAACCAATCCCAAAATAAAATTTTTTAAATTTAATTTTTAATTTTATTTAATTTTGTTTCATTTTTTCCTCTTGTAATTAGCTATTAAAAAATAAGAATAAAATAAAATAAAATAAATATTTTTTTTATTTTTATTAATGTTCCTTTAATTTTATATTAAAGTTAAAAATAAAAAATATGGATAAATTTAGTAGATCATTGTGAGTTTAATGATGTAAATTTTTTTAAAAAATAAACTTTTTATGATCATCAATTACTTTTATATAAAACTCTTTAATCAGGCGAGAATATGTAGTGATGATGTGGATAACGAGTAAAAAAGGAGATGGGGAAAAATGGGTACAATACTCATTCAGAAAATCTCGACCTCTCTACTTCTAGCTTGTATATCCGTTATTAATCAGATGTCGACCTCATATGAGGGCGGCGCGTTCCCTAGCACGTGTACTGAGTTCTTTCTAGCCTCAGGCAATGCACACTAAGCTCCTACTGTAATCTTCGTAAAATACTTGCATCACATACTGATCTCAGGGACCTCATGACTTGGTTTCAACAACCGACCTTATGACATGGTTCCAGGCTCAAAAGCCAACCTCATGACATGGTCCCAAGCACAAAAGCCGCCCTAATGACATGGTCTCGCCTCAAGAGCCGACCTCATGAAATGGCCCCACCTCAAGAGCCGACCTCATGACATAGTTCCAGCCTCAGAAGTTGACCTCATGATTTGGTCATGACTTGGTCTTAGCATTACCCAATGAGCTCAATTAAACACTCCGGACTGCTTGGCTATAACTATGAAAGCTTGGTCATACGCTTAGTTCAGCTTGGCTATACATATAAATGAGCTCGGCCGCTCACTTAAGTCAGCTCAGGCATATACGGGAAAAATCAAATGCATACTTAGTTTAGTTCGGCAATTCATATAAGCTCGGACAATACTCGCACAGCCCGACCACTCATATAGATCGGCCACACATCTTCCGACCTCAGGCATCAGATCAGCCATCAACGGACTATTAGGCCTACTCCTTCGTCAGAATTAGCAACTCATCCAAAAGGATAAGGATACAGACCGAGTGCTCAGACTTGGTCCTCAATCATTTTAGCCGTCGAATAAAGATAAACAACACCTCTAAGCCATCGGATGTTTGGAAACTGTCATAGAACTATCCGTTGATGGCGCCGTCACAACCAATCATAAACGAAGAGATCCAGAGATCGCGCCCCCGCTATATCTATATAAATCTCACAAGTATGAAGAAAAAGGGGAATTCTCTACACATACTACCACTTATTATATTTTTTCTTTTTCTGACTTGAGTATCAAAATGGTCTCGTCGGGAATTCCCAACACTCTACTAATCCGTTCGTTCAATTTTTTTCTCCTCAGGTCTTTCTCATCGACGGAGTCCCAAAGATTGACATGACATTATAATGACTGATGGTTTGACTATCATCCGTATCAAGCCAGAACACTCTTTAATAAAATATTTTTTTTAAATTTTTTTTCTCGATTCGGTTCGACTGAGTGCGTTTCAATTTAAATAAAAAAATCAAAATTACTTTTGATAAAGATAAACTATATTAAGAAGTTGTCACGAGCGAGCACTAAAAAAAAAATAATCAAAATTTCACTTTAATTTAGGATCGAATGACGAAAAAGGTATTCATGGAATTCAGTGGGCCCTTTAGAAAAATTGAAATCACGGTGTGCCTTTAAATTCCCGAACTTTTAGACCTTTGCTTAAAAAGCCAAAGCTTCAATTATTCCCGAGGAAGATTGAGTCAATGAAAATTCTTAAGCTCGATCGTACCTTTCCAAAGCTTTATTTGTCCTTTGTTCTTCATTTAATTTTCCAATACTTTAGTCTGGTAATCTTCAATTGTTTAGTAGTATTATTGCACACACCAATGCTTTACGAAACAATTATCATAATTATCTTCTTGCGTCGTCACCTTAGTTTAATCTTCGATTAGACAGCAATGTGAATGTGGAGGCAGGAATCTGGTGGAGCATTAATTAATTTAAGTCCAGATAAGGATGAAGATGGATGAGTTATTATATTATTGAAGCTAAGCTGCATCATCAAGCTATCTATTTTCAACAAAGTCCGAATTGAAGACTATCCATCCCTATGTATTTTACGACGCAATGACTCGCCTCTAATCCAAGGATATAACATAATTGAGTTGATATTCAAGTCATAGACGTTGAGATACAATCAAAGTCTCACGTTAAAAATACATAGAAAATATTTTAAATTATAAGATGGAAAATATCTCATTGGTATAAGGCCTTTTAGGGTAAAGTTCAAAAATAAAATCATGAGAGTTTGAGTCTAAAGTGAATAATATCATACCATTATGTAGATATATATAAATTTCATCGGATCTAACAATGGTATTAGAGCAGACCTATATGGTCTCATTTGGGAACTATCACAAAGGAATGACTAGAGTCCGTTGGGACTGTATGACCTGTTTAGATGCGGTGAGAGAAGGTTCATTAACAGAAGTACAAGGGAGGGAAAGAGAAGTATTTATATTCTCTTTGTTTGAGAGGAAAGAAAGATTTATTAACGTAACATGTGTTACCTTATTTGAGAGAAAAGGAAAGAGAATAAAATTATAAAAATATCTTTACTTTTTAAAATAAATCTATATATGAAAAAATATATGTAGCTCATGATACCAATAAAAATTAATATTTATGACTTAAATAAATAAAAAAAATAATGAATAGACATATAATAAATATGCGAAATATAAAATCTGTACACTTTGGTATGATAAAGGATAAATCAACATATATATATATTTTTTTTTACAGAATCTTCGGAGAAATTTACAACAAAGATCGACGTCGAGTAGTGCGAGCGATGAGATCCTGTGACGACTGCGTTATATGATGAGGAGCGATGGTGCAAAAACCTAATAGATAAATTATTTTAATAATTAATATTTTAACATAAGTATAAAATTGGAATAAATATTTTTAAAATTTTCCTTTCCCTTCCTTACACCCCGATTTGGAGTGTAAGGAATTATGTCGATTCATGGGCATGCAAGGGGAAAACTTACCCTTCTCTCCCCTTCCTCCTCTTTAACTCACTCCATCCCAAACAAGGGTCCAAATTCTCTTTCTCCTTCCTTACCCTTCTCTCTCTTTCCCTCACCTCCTCCCAAACGAACTGTTAAGGGAGTGGGTCCGTTGGGACCCGGACCAGTAAAGGGTCTATTGGACTATTAAGGGGGGCTCCAGTGGTCCTTTGTTTGAGGTGTAAATTATTGGGATATAATCAAAGTCCTACATTGAAAATACATAGAAAAGATCTTGGGGTTATTTGAGGGGTAGATTGTTGAGATACAATCAAAGTCCCACATTAAGATGGAAGATATCTCATTGGTATGAGATCTTTTGGGTAAAACCTAAAAATAAAATCATGAGGACGTGGGTCCAAAGTGGATAATATTATACCATTTTAAAGATATATCTGAATTCATCAAATCTAACAATGGTATCAAAGCTAAATTTATGTGGGGACTCTCGACTGTCGAGTTGAAGTGGAGAAAATTGTTAGGCTCTAAGATGCCCTAGGTGGAAAGAAATCTTTGTAGTACCTTTTGTTTGGATGAGACAATTGTCTTTATTCTTTGAAAGTAGTCCATAGAGGGCTTGTCAATGGGATTTGCTTTTTCTCTATCTTTCTCCGAAGCATTAACTGCTTAATTTAATACATATATACCACTTGTCTTCCTAGTGAATTTAATTCGTTGTCAATTGAGCACTAACTAGACAAAATTGTTAGGCTTGGCACTAACTAGACAAAATTGTTAGGCTTGGTGCAAAAATATACTGATTCTGTTTCCACTGTGAACCACCTCAAATACACGTGTGCCATTGTCAAAACACTCATGATTGCTAGGTAATTGTTATTCCTGGGTGGTGGGTGAGTAAAAATTTAATTAAATTGAATAAATCGACTGAATCGACTGAATTAAAAAAATTTAATTTGATTATTTTAAAATTTTAATTATTTTTTTTAAATATCAATTAATTCAATTCGATTTCAATATTAAAATTCTTTATTCGATTAAATAAACGAAATTAATTAAACTAGAAAAATAATTTATAATTTATAAATAAATTATAAATCCTTAATTAATTAGTAAAATTTTCATAATATTTAAAAATTTTATTAATAGTTAATTTGGTCGAAAATTAAATTAACCGATAAAATATCGATTTGTTCGATTTTTATTGAAAAATTCGTTTGATTGGTTCAAAAAAATTGATTTATTCGGTTTTCGATTAATTTAGTTTAGTTCAATTCGATTTTAACCGAATACTTAGCCCTACCCCTCCTATTATAAGTTTTAAAATCTTCATTGATTTATTCCATCTTCAGCAAAAAGTAAAATTCGTCATCTCAACGGTCTCACTTAGTCAGTCCCACGACCATTTATGAGGAGGTAAATCGAGAAGCTGTAATTGATCACGACGGAGGAAATCATTACCTCAGTTTTATTGAGATTCGATCCTTATCCATTTCAATAAGTCTGTCATATCATAATCAACTCAATTATGTCTGGAGACTTCATTGATTTATTTCTGTCACTTGTCAAGATTAACTCTTGATCTTTAATAATTATTGTGGCATGACAATACATGGTGTTCTTCTTAACTAAAGGTGAAATCCCTATGTATTGAAGTCACATCATATGATCTTTCATTATGGGTACCAAGTCTTGTTTGCTCGAGCATATTCCTCAATGACGAGTCAAGTGATGAAGAAGACACCCGAACCTTCATAAGAAGCAACTCTTTGTTTTTACAAAAACTTCATTAATATCCAATAAATGTCTTTCTCACACAACCTAATTAATAATAGTTTTAGACATAAAAATTTCTTAAAGATAAGTGTTGGTGTAATCACTTGTTAAGATTGGGTATGATCGATACTTTGATGGATTGGACAAAGAGTTTATGTTAGGATTCTTGTCGTATTTGATATATTTTTGAGTCGCAAAAGACTTGGAGATATATAAATGGTGATGACTTGGCATGACGATGGTCAGATGATAACTAGATGGTTAGAGGTTTGTGATGATCGAAGAAAGATGATATGAAGCATCTAAGGGACCATAGGATTAGAAGCATCATTGACTAAGTTGAGGAAGCGAACTACGTTGGCGAAGGTGTGAAGGATGACACTAGGAGTTATGGGCTTTGGGTGCATCCTGTAGGATCGATGAAAGTACTAGAGGGGAAGGGTGAATAGTGCTCATAAAATTTTCATTTTAAAATTCTTTCTTTTAGAAGTTTAAAGTAAGAACATAGAGGAAAATAGAATAGCATATAACTTGGTTCACAACCCAGTAAAAACAAAGTAAAAATATTTTATTTTTACTTGGTTCACAATCATCGACTGCTACTCCAAGGTCCGCAATCGCTTGGATTGCTTATGATTGGGCAATCACTAACTTTCTCCTTTTCGAACAATTATTCGGGGGTAGAGAAACCTCTTTACAAGAATAAATAATGCAGTAACGATTTATCATATGTTTGGAAACCAAATGTAAGTTAATTAAAATAAATTATCAACAATGATTAAGTAGTAGATGTAGCTTCAGTTATTGGATAGCAAAATAGCATGGGCGACTTGATTTGAGCATGAATGAGGGCTTTAGAGCTTATGAGTTGATGATTTGAGTCTTCTGGTCAAGCTTTTTTATAGGAGCTTCTTTATATGAAATGCAAGTTCTAACATGACAGTTAGTAAATTGTTCGATCTTGACTTTAAAATCTGAGTAAACTCTTAGTCGGATCGTCGTCTTAATTTACTCTCGTAGAGAGAACTCGTCCTTACCTATCCTTCTTTTCAAAAGGACTTCTCCACTCCGAGAGCTTACCTTTATTTACCCTTTGTCAAATATCTAATCCAACTGACATGTTCAAGCTTTCTCTACTTAACATTCGATCATTGACCCATTATGACTTCGTTTGACTTGTGTTTGGTCCTCGCTGACCCATCGAGCCTGTCCTTCTAGATATCTAGTCCAACTGATTTATCTGAACTTTTTGTTTGATGCCCAATTCTTTTGATCAGCTAAGTCTTCCATTGCCTAGAATCCGATCCACCTGATTTTTTTTTAAAGTTACCTACACACTAAACTAGGTACATTAGATCATACAACAACTTAATTTTAAACTTTTTTCAATATCAAAACTCAGATTCAATCATATGATGTTTGTTATACTAATAATTTTCTCCTTTTTAATGTCTAAAAACCTGATTTAAAGTTAAGAAAATTCATGTAAATATTTTATTTTCAAAGCTCCCTCTAAATTTAAAACTCCCCCGAATTTAAATTTCTCCCTGAGGTATACAAATAATAAGCTTTCGTCATAATTTTTTAACTTGTAAATTTCAACACTTTAAACTCATATTCTCCCCTATTGACATACATAAACATGGGACAAATATATTTTTCAAAGACATTAAGATTTGAAAAAATTATTTTTTATTTCAAAATATTGAAAATATAAGTTTAACATTACAAAATTTTTTCCAAATAATTTTTAGAATAAGTCTATGGAAATAAAATAATTTTTCAAAAATATTTGTAAATATTTTTAAAGGACTTTTCAAAATATTTTCAAAGTTTAGTAAATTATTTCAAGATACAGTCTTATAGAAATAAACTTTGAAAACTCATTTTGTAAAATGCTTTCAAGATAAATTTTGAAGTCTCTTTTCAAAATTTTCAAAGTATTTGAAGGTTTTGAAACTAATTTTCCAGACTTCAAAAGAGTTATTTTACAAAACAATTAAATAACATTTTTACAAAATAATTTTCAAAACTAAGCAATAAACACTTAATTTCTTAAAATACAGTAATTAATTACTTAAAGAAAAAAAATGCATTTTACTACATAAACACAAAGGTATTTAAGCGGTAAACAATTAAATGCAATTGAGGAAAAATTAAGCAATTAATTAATGAAATGCACTTAGGATAAGTTTAATTTGATATTCTAAGAATCCAAGCATGCATACCATGCTTAAACATGCATTGTTAACTCAAATTCTACCCAAGCATGTAATAAGCAAAAAGTGCATAAGCATAGATTAACCATAAGTTCCATGCATTGTTTGAAACTACCAACCAAACAAATCTAGCTCTAAGTCAAGCAAACTAATACAATGATAGTGGTGTTGCCTATGTTGGCCACAATGTTAGGCTCGTGGCATGCCCATCATCACTGTTGTTGCTTGAGCGAGTCGAAGTGTCAGTTGATCCGCTGCTTGAGTGAATCAAAGCAGCCATCATCCACTACTCGAGAGAGTGAAAACGTCCATCGATCTCCTACTAAAAACAGGGATATGAATCATCAAGCTCTGAAGGGACTACCTAAGCAAACTCTGGAGTAGGTAACTCTAGTAGCGGACTAACTGCCTCAGCAGCCTCTGGCTCAACCTCCTCAGGCTAGTCCTCCTCAAGCTATGCAGTGCGTCGTTAATGAACTTTATAGACCAAGGTCTGGCCCCTCTTTTCTATGCCGGCTAGGGACATATTTCTATAACCTATCTGATCAAAATGGTCTAACAAATATTTGACTCTTCCTCTAGTAGTGTCAATGTTGAAAGATGAGATCATGCTAGTGATGATATGATAGTATGTCATATGTAGCTTTTCAGAGTTGCTAAAATCAGAATAGTAAATAATGACTCTAAAAATGAGTAAACCAATGTTGATGTCTAGGTGGTGTCTAAATGCATACATCAGGAATAGATGAAAGGGTTGATCCCAAGTCACCACTAGTAAGATGCAACCTATGATAACCTTAAATGATGCATAATATGGAATGCTAAGATTGGTGGCATAGACAAGAGGATAATAAGGGGTATGCAGAAACTCTTGATGCATTAGATCTAGGATGATGTCAGAAAATGGCTCAGATCAGGGTAGTTTGGGAAGCAGAAGAATGAGTTGTTAGATAACCTAAGGTTTAAAAATGTTCTAACCATGTCTACATTAAAGAGGATGTCTCGAGTAGCTACCCTGGTCCTATAGTGTAGGTCATCTATAGGAGTAAGATTCTGCACACAAGTCAGTGTTAATATAGTGGTTGTAGTAGACCAGGTGTGCAATAGCATAGTAGTTGATAATCTCAACTATATTAGGGTAGTAGGTGTTATAGAAAATACCATCAAAGTACAGGGTACCCATCCATAATTAGGTCCTAGATGGGAAGGATAATCTAAGTTCCGCGGAAGCAAATCTAGGGTCCATACTTGGGTTGGAGGGACCAACTTGACCTTGGTTAATACGACGTTTTTAACTACAACATAATATTAAATGAAATAATATAATTGATACAAAAATGAAACAAGGGAGGTTTAGGATTGTTACCGAGGCATTTTGAAGAACTCATAGGCTTGGACTCGGTGGAAATCTTAAGAAGAAGGAAGAGGAGTAGTTGTTTGTGGTGAGGTTGGCCTTCCCCGACTTCTATTTTATAAGGTCTAATTGGTTGACTAGGTGAGTTTATCGATCGACAGATAACTTCATTATCAATCAACTGAATAGGCTTTTGTGGGTTCCGAGATCGTTCAATCGACCTATTAGGCTGGATCGATCAACTTGTAACTGACATCTTCACAAAACTCCTTCATGAATTTGAGTTTAGCACACTCAAAAGACAATTTAGAATGTGCTTGGTAGACTAAGGATAAATTTTTTAAATCATTTTTATCACAAAGTTTTTCTCAAAAATAGGATTTTCAAATCTACTATTATTTATATTTTTCAAAATTCAAAATTTCAAAATTAATTACTCATCATTTTTTTAAAAAACTTAGTTTCAAAAAGGATATTGTTAAACACCACTTTGTTAGGGACCATGTCACTAAGAGAGAGATTGTACTTTACTATGTTGAGTCTAAATCGAACTTAGCTGACATCTTCACAAAACTCCTTCCTAAATCTGAGTTTAGTACACTCAAAAGGCAAGTTTGAATGTGCTTGGTAGACTAAGGATATATTTTTTAAATCATTTTTATCACAAAATTTTTCTCAAAAATAGGATTTCAAATCTACCATTATTTATATTTTCTCAAAAATAGGATTTCAAAAAAAGATGAGACTTGAGTCGACTCAAGGTGACTCAGGAGTACGACTCAGAGTCAAAATCTATTTGGAAGACTCTACATCAGATTGGAGTCTGTTGGGTTGCAACGATGCAAACATAGTCTCAACATCTAAAACACATGGAAAAGATCATGAGTTTAAAAGGATGAAAGATATCTCCATTGGTATGAGGCCTTTTGGGGAGAGCCCAAGAACAAAGCCATGAGGGCTTAGGCCCAAAGTGGACAATATCATACTATTGTGGAGATATTTTGATTTCATTAGTTCTTATAATTGGTATCAGAGCGAGACCGCTCTTCACCGGACTAACCGCCGGAAGAGCCATGATCCAGATCTAACCATGTGGGTTGAACCTTAAAAAATAAAGGAAGTGGGTGCTCTCGTGTCTGAATCAAGAGAACCAGACACCAGGTGAGAAGTCCTAGTAGGTCGGGTGGACCGAGGGGCAAAAAGTCCTAGTTGCGGCTAGGTGGGAAGTCCTAGTAAGTCGGGTGGACCGAGAGGTAAAAAGTCATAGTTGCGGCTAGGTGGGAAGTCCTAGTAGGTCGGGTGGATCGAGGGCCAAAAAGTCCTAGTTGCGGCTAGGTGGGAAGTCCTAGTAGGTCGGATGGACCGAGGGGTAAAAAATCCTGGTGGGTCGATGATTCAGACATCAAACGGAGGCTTTCCGTTTGAGGGAGGTCTGTGGTCCTTTGTTTGAGGAGGGGATTGTTGGGTTGCAACGGTGCAAACATAGTCCCACATCTAAAACACATGGAAAAGATCATGGGTTTAAAAGGATAAAAGATATCTCCATTGGTATGAGGCCTTTTGGGGAGAGCTCAAGAACAAAGTCATGAGAGCTTAGGCCCAAAGTGGACAATATCATGTCATTGTGGAGATATTTTGATTCCATTGGTTCTTACAGAGTCGACTCGAAAGACGACTCGAGTCGACTCAGATAGCGGATAACGAGCGAGAAAACAAAAGCTATCGGGAAGAGGCCACGTAGGACTCGAGTCGACTCGAGATCCCATTGGAGTCGACTCGAGTGCAGTATAAAAGAACATCTCGAGCAGCAGCTGAATACAAGAATTTCCAATGATTCCTCCATGCTATTTTTGAGACATCGGCGCCTTGTTTGTTCCCGTGCATCCTAAGAGTCGTCACTACACCGAGTTCGTTAGAAATTAAAGATCCAGTACGATCCGGCATTGACTTTGGTAACAAGTACTTAAGTTGTAATTTAATTTAATTGTTTCCAAGTCTGAAATTGATTTTTGTAATCGCTAACTTGTGTCCGTAAGGAGTAAGTTAATTTAGTGCATTGCCCGCAGTAAACAGTCAAGGACCGTGGGCCTTGGAGTAGCAGCCTTGGGCTGTGAACCAAGTAAAAGAAAAGTGTTCTCTGGTTTTTGTCTCTTTTCTTTTCAAGTTAATTTCGCTTCAGTGTTTTTGCTTCCGCTTAAATAATCAAAAATCTGAAAAAGTGTAAACACGCTATTCACCTCCCCTCTAGCGTGTTTCCTCGATCCTATAAAAAGTTGGCCTTAGCCTAGGCACTCCCAATAGAGATCATGCTCCTATAGACTTAGGTTAACCACATCTCACAAAGCACACTAGATATAACTTATTTGTATATTGTGAAATCTAAAATGGTGTGAGATGCATAAGGTAAA
>NC_133872.1:9913041-9922006 GCF_044706935.1 Curcuma longa | reverse complement strand
GATGTCAGAAAATGGCTCAGGTTAGGGTAGTTTGGGAAGCAGAAGAATGAGTTGTTAGATAACCTAAGGTTCAAAAATGTTCTAACCATGTCTACATTAAAGAGGATGTCTCGAGTAGCTACCCTGGTCCTATAGTGTAGGTCGTCTAGAGGAGTAAGATTCTACACACAAGTCAGTGTTAATATAGTGGTTGTAGTAGACCAGGTGTGCAAGATCATAGTAGTTGATAATCTCAACTATATCAGGGTAGTAGGTGTTATAGAAAATACCATCAAAGTACAGGGTACCCATCCATAATTAGGTCCTAGATGGGAAGGATAATCTAAGTTCCGCGGAAGCAAATCTAGGGTCCATACTTGGGTTGGAGGGACCAACTTGACCTTGGTTAATACGATGTTTTTAACTACAACATGATATTAAATGAAATAATATAATTGATACAAAAATGAAACAAGGGAGGTTTAGGATTGTTACCGAGGCATTTTGAAGAACTCATAGGCTTGGACTCGGTAGAAATCTTAAGAAGAAGGAAGAGGAGTAGTTGTTTGTGGTGAGGTTGGCCTTCCCCGACTTCTATTTTATAAGGTCTTATTGGTTGACTGGGTGAGTTTATCGATCGACAGATAACTTCATTATCAATCAACTGAATAGGCTTTTGTGGGTTCCGAGATCGTTCAATCGACCTATTAGGCTGGATCGATCGACTTGTAACTGACATCTTCACAAAACTCCTTCCTGAATTTGAGTTTAGCGCACGCAAAAGACAATTTAGAATGTGCTTCGTAGACTAAGGATAAATTTTTTAAATCATTTTTATAACAAAGTTTTTCTCAAAAATAGGATTTTCAAACCTACTATTATTTATATTTTTCAAAATTCTTTCAAAATTAATTACTCATCATTTTTTTAAAAAACTTAGTTTCAAAAAGGATATTGTTAAACACCACTTTGTTAGGGACCATGTCACTAAGAGAGAGATTGTACTTTACTATGTTGAGTCTAAATCGAACTTAGCTGACATCTTCACAAAACTCCTTCCTAAATTTGAGTTTAGTACACTCAAAAGGCAAGTTTGAATGTGCTTGGTAGACTAAGGATATATTTTTTAAATCATTTTTATCACAAAATTTTTCTCAAAAATAGGATTTCAAATCTACCATTATTTATATTTTCTCAAAAATAGGATTTCAAAAAAAGATGAGACTTGAGTCGACTCAAGGTAACTCAGGAGTCGACTCAGAGTCAAAATCTATTCGGAAGACTCCACATCAGATTGGAGTCTGTTGGGTTGCAACGATGCAAAACATAGTCCAACATCTAAAACACATGGAAAAGATCATGAGTTTAAAAGGATGAAAGATATCTCCATTGGTATGAGGCCTTTTGGGGAGAGCCCAAGAACAAAGCCATGAGGGCTTAGGCCCAAAGTGGACAATATCATACTATTGTGGAGATATTTTGATTCCATTAGTTCTTATAATTGGTATCAGAGCGAGACCGCTCTTCACCGGACTAACCGCCGGAAGAGCCATGATCCAGATCTAACAATGTGGGTTGAACCTTAAAAAATAAAGGAAGTGGGTGCTCTCGTGTCTGGATCAAGAGGACCATACACCAAGTGAGAAGTCCTAGTAGGTCGGGTGGATCGAGGGGCAAAAAGTCCTAGTTGCGGCTAGGTGGGAAGTCCTAGTAGGTCGGATGGACCGAGAGGTAAAAAGTCATAGTTGCGGCTAGGTGGGAAGTCCTAGTAGGTCGAGTGGACCGAGGGCCAAAAAGTCCTAGTTGCGGCTAGGTGGGAAGTCCTAGTAGGTCGGATGGACCGAGGGGCAAAAAATCCTGGTGGGTAGATGATTCAGACATCAAACGGAGGCTTTCCGTTTGAGGGAGGTCTGTGGTCCTTTGTTTGAGGAGGGGATTGTTGGGTTGCAACGGTGCAAACATAGTCCTACATCTAAAACACATGAAAAAGATTATGGGTTTAAAAGGATAAAAGATATCTCCATTGGTATGAGGCCTTTTGAGGAGAGCCCAAGAACAAAGCCATGAGAGCTTAGGCCCAAAATGGACAATATCATACTATTGTGGAGATATTTTGATTCCATTGGTTCTTACAGAGTCGACTCGAAAGACGACTCGAGTTGACTCAGATAGCGGATAACGAGCGAGAAAACAAAAGCTATCGGGAAGAACCCACGTAGGACTCGAGTCGACTCGAGATCCCATTGGAGTCGACTCAAGTGCAGTATAAAAGAACATCTCGAGCAGCAGTTGAATACAAGAATTTCCAATGATTCCTCCATGCTATTTTTGAGATATCGGCGCCCTGTTTGTTCCCGTGCATCCTAAGAGTCGTCACTACACCGAGTTCGTTAGAAATTAAAGATCCAGTACGATCCGGCATTGACTTTGGTAACAAGTACTTAAGTTGTAATTTAATTTAATTGTTTCCAAGTCTGAAATTGATTTTTGTAATCGCTAACTTGTGTCCGTAAGGAGTAAGTTAATTTAGTGGATTGCCCGCAGTAAACAGTCAAGGACCGTGGGCCTTGGAGTAGCAGCCTTGGGCTGTGAACCAAGTAAAAGAAAAGTGTTCTCTGGTTTTTGTCTCTTTTCTTTTCAAGTTAATTTCGCTTCAGTGTTTTTGCTTCCGCTTAAATAATCAAAAATCTGAAAAAGTGTAAACACGCTATTCACCTCCCCTCTAGTGTGTTTTCTTGATCCTACAAAAAGTTGGCCTTAGCCTAGACACTCCCAATAGAGATCATGCTCCTATAGACTTAGGTTAACTACATCTCACAAAGCACACTAGATATAACTTATTTGTATATTGTGAAATCTAAAATGGTGTGAGATGCATAAGGTAAAAACCTGAGTCATGAGAATTGTCTTAACTCTAGGACGTGGGTAAACTTGTAGTAGGCATGGATGGAACTAAGAAACCATCAAGAGTTTCAAAGTCAAGATCATAAGACAATTTTAATTGTCTTAATATGAATTTTGTAAAATATATACTTGTTAAACTAATTATGTATTGTAAGAAAAATATAAGTTTTAGGAGATCGGAAATAATTCCAAGCGACTAGAGCTCTAGATGATCGGAAGTAGGATCGGGTGACCAGAGAACTTAATAATCATTATTCAATATAAGTGTTAATATGATAGGGATAAAGTTTGACTCTAGATGACCAAAAGTGATCCAAATGATCAAAGGGTCTACTTAGCAAATATAATGATAAATCTCAGTCAGTCTCATGGACTCAATCCCTGAGGGTGGCCGGTCCGATTCCACGGAAGTTTCCCACCGACCACCAGGGTAAATCGGGAAGCGCATACGGCGCCCAATCCAGATGCCCAGCATCCTTTGATTGTGTTCCCCATTTGGAGAAAAATTTCTGTAAATACGCCATAACTAGGGATCGAACCGTGGGTCTCTGGATCACAACCCGAATGTCCTACCATTGCACCATTGCCCCGGGGACTACTTAGCAAATATAATGGAAGATTATCTGGATGGACGGTGATACATTAATATTCAAGAGACCAGAAGTGGATACAGTTAAATCGGATCATGCATAAACAATTAGTAATGAATATCAAATAACAATTGAGCTGGGCAGTAAAAAAACTTCCAATCACCCATAATACCTTATATATAAGGGTCGACAGTAATATTCCTATTCACTCAAAAATTATTAAACGACTTATACTAAAGGCAATGCTACATCTCTTCTCTTCTCTTTAGTATATTTAATTTGGCTTGCCTTCTTTATTCTTTGTATTTGATTATTGTGCTTATATTTATTTATCATTTTTTTTTATCAAATACTTAATTGTAATAAGATTTCCCCCACTAAAGTTTACTTTTAAAAGAAAAAAAAAATAGTGATGATTTCGAATCGATCCATCTAATGGACCAATAGGATGAGGAATAGGATTATTGAACCAAATTAAATGACTGCATCTTACATACATCAATTATTTATTGTTTATTAGGACATCTCCAATAGGAGGTATTTGATGAAGATATTTTTTTTCAAATATCCATGTCAGAAAAAATATATTAATAATCTATATTAATATTCTAACAATCCATATTTGGGAAGATATTGGAAATCACCGGGCAACAAATTTTGCCCGGTGATTCCTAATTATTTTATTATAAAAAATAATATAATAATTAGAATTAAATAAAAATGAGATAGTAGATTAGGATTTGTGGTATTTGATAGGTGGGACCCATAAATATTTGATTTGTAGTATATTGTATTGTGAAAGTTGGGATATTTGAGGAAAGAGATATTTGATTGATGAGGTGGATGTAGAGACCATAAATATTTAGATGAAATATTCTATAGCATTGTGGATGCCCTTAGGGCATCTCTAATCGGGATATTTGATGGGGGATATTTGAAGAAATATCATCACATATTAGAGGGGATATTTGTGAAGTGATTAGAAATTATCTAGCAAAAAGTTTTGTTCGATGATTTCTAATTATTTTATTATAAAAATAATATAATAATTAAAATTAAATAACATAATAATATTAAATTAATTTTATTTAATATTAAATTAAAAATTAGAAATTATACATAATTTTATTTAAATGTAAATTAATAAAATGACAGTTAGACTTATAAATATTTAATTGGTAAGATATTTAATTATGATATTTAAAAGTGAGATATTTGATAGGTGGATTCATAAATATTTGATTTGTGATATATTTTATTGTAAAATTTGGGATAATTAAAGAAAGAGATATTTGATTGATGATGTAGATGTGAAAATCATAAATATTTAGAAGAAATATTCAATAACGGATGCCCTTATAAGAAATTATTTTATTTACCTTTTCCACTATAAGATAAATTAATTATTGTTTACGTTAAAATTGATTACATTAATGCACATAAGGTTTGTTCTTAATTTTCACCATACAATACAATGGATATTGTGCCCATCTAGAATATATCTTTCCATCAATTATATATATATATATTATATATAATTTTAAAATATAATATAAAAATATTTACGAAAAAGGGGGAAAAAAACCGGGGCATTTTACCGATAGCAAAGAGCCCTAAAACCTCTTCTGCCTCGCCTCCAAGCCCTCGGACGCCTTGATTTATTAGGGCACCTTCCTCGGCGCCGCCGCCTCTCGACGATCAATCCCTCACCATCCTCCAGCAGGCGTTTGCCAAATCGATCATCTCAATGGCCAGTGATCCAGCTGCAGCAGCTGGTGGAGGGAACTTCGCCGGTCAGGCGAACGTCCGAGTGGTTGTGGTGGGGGAGGCCGGCACCGGTAAGTCTAGTCTCATCGTAGCCGTCGCCACGGAGTCTTTCCCGGAGAACGTTCCCCACGTATTGCCCCCGACTCGTCTCCCTTCTGATTACTACCCGGATCGCGTCCCCATCACCATTATCGATACCTCCTCCAGGTATGTAATGTACCGTCTTTCTTCATCTTCGTCCTCTTTCCATGACGTTCGGATGCTGTTCTGTTCCAGACCCGAACACAAAGCGAAGCTGATTGCGGATTGCAAGGCCGCCGATGTCATTGTTTTGACGTATGCCTGCGACCGGCCTTCCACCCTAGACCGCCTGAGTACTTATTGGCTTCCCGAACTCCGCCGACTGGAGGTTCTCTAATTATGCCTCTCTTCACACGGATTAGCTCTGGATTTAGTAGGTCTTATTTTCATCTCTTCTATTTGATTTACCTGATGGGCAGGTAAAGGTGCCAGTACTTGTGGTTGGATGCAAGCTTGACCTCCGGGATGACCCGCAACAAGTTAGTCTGGACCAGGTTATGGCTCCAATCATGCAACAGTTTCGGGAGATCGAGACATGCATTGAGTGTTCTGCCCTCAGACAGATTCAGGTTTGAGTTGTTTGTATTATTTCTTTGGTACATCTGGCTGGCATTTATATTGTCAGAATGGGACATGAGGCTTAGATGAATCAGTTAACTGATGGTTGAGATAGACAATGGCAGGGAACTGCGTAGTTTGTTGATTTGCCAGAAGTTCTCACATCATCCCTTCTGTCTGTTCTCATGCAACTTAATGCTCTTGTTTGTCCAAATATGTAATCGATGCATTGGTTATTCTTGTAGCGTCTCACTAGCAAACACATTACTTCTTCTTCTTCGTCTGATCTATTGACCACCATATATTAGCTTATGAGACTTGAAAGTGGATGTCTAGCTCTTTGATTGGTGCTGGTGAAATCCAGTGTTGGAGGACCTGCCCAATGCACTAGGCCATGTAACATGCCACATAATACCAATGGGGAATGGCTGCAAATGTTCTTGGCACACAAAATCATGCAACTATAATTCAATTACTTTAGGAACATACAGAATACAAAAATTAGAAAACAGGTATGTCTTAATTTCTTATTATCATTGTGGAAGCTGAGAATCACATGAGATACGTGAACATGTATGCCAATTTCTTATTATCAATCTTATTAGTTGGAATCAGATTATAGGTCTACAACCAAGTATTCATGCATAATGCTTGTGCAAAGTTTATTGACATATATTATGTAGAAGCCCATGTCTTTTGTGGACTTTGTATGTGAAGGTTTTGTATGTCTGCCTCTACAATCCTGTCACTTACTGCACTTACACAATCAGTTGTAAATACGATTTTGGAACATTAGTATGCCATGCCATAAATTATTGGCTCTCTTTTATTGTTTTTGTTGACTGCTTAGATTTATTAATGTTTTTTTATTTTATCTTATAATCATATTTTGTCTGGGAATATTCTTTTGTTTCAGGTCCAAGAAGTCTTTTATTATGCTCAGAAAGCAGTTCTTCATCCAACTGCTCCACTTTTTGATCAGGAGACACAATCATTGAAGCCCCGATGCACAAGGGCCTTGAAAAGAATCTTCATCTTGTGTGACAATGATAGAGATGGTGCACTAAGTGATGCTGAATTGAATAATTTCCAGGTTATTCTATGTTTTGCCTGTGTTGTTTTTTCTGGCACTAGATTAAGGTCGTTAGATGAATTCTAGAACAGGGTTTGTTATTATTAATTTATTAGATACATCATATTAATCTTGTGTTAAAAGCTTTCAGGTTAGATGTTTTAATGCTCCTCTCCAGCCATCCGAAATTGTGGGGGTTAAGAGGGTTGTTCAAGAGAAGATACCTGAAGGAGTTAATGACCGTGGGCTAACATTGACTGGGTTTCTTTTTCTACATGCTCTTTTCATAGAAAGGGGCCGCCTAGAAACAACTTGGTCAGTCTTGAGGAAATTCGGTTATGATAATGATCTTAAACTCAAAGATGAACTCCTTCCAACAACATTCAAACTTGCTTCTGATCAGGTGCTCTTGATTTTTATCACTGTTCGTTGCTTTATTTGATCCAACATTGTTTTTAAATGACTCATGTGGATATTCACTGTTTAATTTTCCTGGTTAGATGTGAGGGTGATAAATTGTCTGGAAAAGTTTCAACTTCAAATTTGTTAGGTGCTCCACGCTAGGCTTGCAATCTTGATTGGGTTCCTCTTTCAGTGCTCGATCAGATTAGTATGAAGCACATGTAAACACAGTACTGAATAGTGTTCAAGAGATCAGTGGCATTAGGTGTTCTAAGTTGCATGTTTGCACACTAAATTGCAATTCCAACTTATATCTTAGCATGCTTCTATTTTTTCTTGATATATCCATCTAGGATCTCCTCTATCTACTCCATTGTTCATTCCATTCACTATTAACAAAAAAATTTCTTTCATTATCATCTTTATAATTTACCTGCTTGGTGTTGATTTTTTGAGTCAAATATTGGTTCATAGATATAATTTGATGATTTCTTTTCATTACATTTTAAGTGTTTTTTATTTTGTTGTATTTTATGTTATATTATTATTATTATTTTTGTGCAGACTGTAGAGCTGAGAGATGAAGCATTGGATTTCCTGAAGGATATCTTCCACATTTTTGATATCGACAGTGTATGGAATCCTTATATCTCTTCTGATATCAGGACATGTTCTATTTAATTTCTTGGATTGTACAGTGTTGAAGAAATTAAGTGTTTATTGTGTTTGTATCAATGTATTGCTCCTTTAGAGGCATCTTAAGAATGTGTTGAATGAGGGGAAGTTTTCATATGCTTTTATGTTCTTTCCCTCCCTTCCTGTTAATCCATCAACTAAACAGATTGGATATCTCTTCATTTATCTTTTGGAAATTAGTATTCTTTTCTTTATATGGAGATTCTCTATTTTGTATATTTAACGTAGAAATGGAAAGTTGATTGGATTTTTTGTTCTCTTCATTGCCAAAATATTGGTTTCATAACACATGCAACTTATATTGATGTATAATAGTTTGGTCAAATGTAAGTGATTGAGATGAGATGCTGCCCAACACAATTGCATTTTAAGCGCTAAAGAAATGCAAATGATACCGTTGTAGTATATTGCTTGTACACAACTACCCAAGCTGGAAATTGCATCCACCAAGCACTGATTAAGTTGAGATAATTCAGTTTCAAGTGTTTAGCTATTGTCCTTGAATGGAAATCCTTGTTGACAGTTTAGGTTTAATTCAATTTTTGAACTTGAGATAATCCAGTTTCAAGTGTTTACTTCATCAACAGTTCAAGACTGCAGTTTGTAGATTATTGAAAATCAATTGGAATAGTGAATCTATGAAAAAAAGTTAGGACACAATCATATTTGTTGATTGATGATGCAATGTTTATTCTTATACTTCATCATGTTTACTTAATACAACCTAAATATGTATATGATCATTTGGTAGGATGGGGCTTTGCGACCTTCTGAACTCGACGAGCTTTTTTCAACTGCTCCAGAAAAGTAAGTTATCTCACAAATAGATAAATATATCGCATCAGAATTACAATGATTTTCTTGTTTTTAGATTCAAGCAAAATATTCTACACATTGATTTATCCTTTATATGGAT
>NC_133872.1:9895447-9912941 GCF_044706935.1 Curcuma longa | reverse complement strand
ATGTTTTCTATTAGTAGTGTCTAAGCTAAGTCCAAATTTCTTTTAATTTTGAAATCATAATTTTGAAAATATAATATTCTAAAAATAGGTTTTTCAAAATCATAAGTAAAATAATTTTGAAACTTTGTTTTGAAAACTAAAAAATAAATTTTAAAAAACATAACTTTAAAAAAATTCATAGCAGAAATAATATTTTGAAAACTTAAACTCTACTCTACTAAGTACATTCTTAATTGTCTTCTAAGTGTGCTAAACTCATATTTAAGTAGAAATTTAGTAAATATGTCAGATAAGTTTGATTTGGACTCAACATAGTCAAGTACAATCTCTTCTTAGTGGCATGACCCTTAACAAAGTGATGTTTGATTTCTATGTGTTTAATTCTAGAGTGATGAATTGTATTCTTAGTTAAGTTAATTGAACTTAATTATGTTATTAATTAGGACTTTAGTGTTGTGGTAACTTAGGTTAAAGTCTTTTAATATATGCATTATCCAAAGTAATTGAGCAACACATTCTCCTATTGTTATGTACTCTACTTCTACTTCAATAGTATATAAGACAACACATTGTTACTTTCTACTACACTAGCTGACTAGACATGAACCCAAGAATTGACATCCTCCACTTGTACTTTTTCTATCTAATTTACCAGCAACATAATTTGAGTCAGAGTACTCTATTAATTCAAAGTTATTATTTCTAGGGTACTACATTCCTACATTCAATGTTCCTTTGATATACCTAAGTATTCTTTGTACAAAAGTCAAGTGAGATTCCTTAGCATTTGATTAGTATCTGGCACACATATCAACTACAAATAAGATATCTAGTTGACTTAGCTTGTAGTTAGGTATAATAAACTACCTATTATACTTCGATAATATTTTAAGTTTACTTATTTTCCTTCTGGGTCACTAACAATGTTTATATTTGTTGCTATTGGTATCTTGATTTCTTTTACATTTTTCATGCCAAATTTTGTAATTAAATCTTTAGTATATTTAGTTTGATATATATAATTATCATCTTTTGTTTGTTTAATTTGTAACCCTAGAAAGAAGTATAATCACCTACCTAACTGATTTCAAACTCATTTTTCATTAGTTAAACAAATTCATTTAAAAATTTAGTATTAGTCGAACTAAATATGATGTCGTCTATATAAATTTGGGCTATGAAGAAATCTTTTTATGGTTTTAACAAATAGTGATGGGGCAATTTATCCTTAATTAAAATTCTTAGATACTAGGTATGTTGATAATTTTTCATACCATGCCCTAGGTGCTTGCTTTAATCCATATAATGCTTTCTTTAGTTTGAAAATATAATTTGAATGGTCTTTATCTTCAAATCTAGGTAGTTGACCTACATAGACTTCTTCGTTAATGAATCTATTTAGGAATGCAGACTTTAAGTTCATTTGATAGAGCTTGAATTCTTTGTGAGTTGCATAGGCCAGCAGCATCATAATGGATTCAAGTCTAGCTATAGGTGCATAGGTTTTATTGTAGTCTAGTCCTTTTACTTAATTAAATCTCTTAGCAATTAGTCTGGCTTTATTTCTTACAATTTCCTCCTTACCATCTGTTTTATTTCAAAAAAACTCATTTAGTTTCTATAATTGATTTGTTGTCTAGCATGGGAACTAAGTCTCGTACTTAGTTTCGTTTAAATTATACTAATTTTTCTTACATTGCTATTATCCAATCAGGATCAGGTAGGGTTTCTTTTATAGTTTTTGGTTTAATTTTGGATATCAAGGCTATTTGGCTCAAGTTTCTATAGGATGATCGAGTTCGAATTCCCTGGCTTAGGTCACCCAATATTTGGTCAGTTCCGTGATTGACTTTTAATCTGGGAGCTCGTGTGGTATCTAGTTTGATTGGGTTTGGTTCAGTTCTATCCTCTGGTTCAATTGTATTTGAGTCAGGTTGGGTTTCATCATCTTCTTGATTTTGTTGATTATTAAGCTATTCATTGGGTTGATCAATATTATTTTCTTTATCAAATATTATATTTGTTGTTTCTTCGACTTTTAGGGTGTCCTTATTATAGACTCTATATACCCTACTGGTTGTAGAATAACCTAAAAAATATTCCTTTAGTTGTTTTAGATGTGAATTTACCTAAGTAATCTTTTGTGTTTAGTATATGTACTTTACATCCAAGGACTTTTAGATAGTTTAGGTTGGGTATTTTATTATAATAAATTTCATAAGCGGTTTTATTATGATATTTATTAATTAATATTCTATTTTGAATGTAACATGTTATGCTTATTGTCTCAGCCTAAAATTGATTAGTTAATTTATATTCATTAATCATTATCCTAGCTGCTTCTTGTAGGGTCCTATTTTTTCTTTTTACTATTCTATTTTATCGTGGGGTTCTAGGACATAAAAATTCATGATGATACCCATTAATTTGACAAAATTCATTGAACTTAGCATTTTCAAACTCCCCACCATGGTCAATTTTTGTTCTTTTAATTTTTATATCTTTTTCATTTTCTATTAATTTGCATAAGTTAGTAAATTTTTTAAATATTTCATCTTTAGTTTTTAAGAATTTAACCCAAGTAAACCTAGAGTAGTAATCAATTATTACTAAGCAGTATTAGTTTCTGCTTAGTGCCTTAGCCCCATATGAATTGAATAGGTCTAGGTGTAGTAGTTCAAGGATTACATTTATTTGATTTAGGTTAGTTACTTTATGAGTTGATTTGGTTTGTTTCCCTTGTTGACAAGCATTACAAATTGAGTTTTCTAAGTTGACTAATTTAGATAGTCCTTTAACTAAGCCATTTTAACTCATCTTTAAGATGAGTCTTACATGAGTGTGACCTAGTGTCCTATGCCACAACTTAATTTTCTCTTGTTGTGTCAATAGACACTTCGTTAAGGAGCTTGGTAGGTCAATTTTGTAAATATAATTTTTCTTAATTCCCTTAAGTGTTATTTTAGGGTTATCAATATTTTTAATTAAACACTTAAATTTTGAAAATCTAACTAAGTAACTAGCATCACACAGTTGACTAATACTTAACAGGTTGAACTCAAATTGATCTACTAGTAAGACTTTACGAATAACAAAATTGGAACTTAGTTCGATGTTACCTGTTCCAATTACCTTAAGTTTTTCGTTGTTCCCGAACGCAATAGATCCTAGATTCTTGAATTTAAGCTTCGTGAATTTTAATTTGTCTTCAGTCATGTGTTTAGAGCATCCACTATCCAACATTCATTGATCTAAATCTTTGTATCCCTACACATAAGATATTTGGTTTGGATCCAATTTGGAGTTAAAAGTTGATTGATTTTCACTTTACTATTTTCCATTTCACTCATTCTAGATTGTCAAACAGTTAATCCTATGGGTTATGTGAGATGGTTGCCAATTTTATCTTAATTAATTGAAGTATGATATTCTATGACTTGATTGACCTTGAGTTAGATTCAAGTTTAATCGCCAATCAATTAAACATACATTTTAGGTTTTAACTTCCAGGCCGTGGCGAGACATAGAGACCTTCTTAATTATTGGAGTAAGGACCACTTTCTAAGACAAAACTAATTCGTGAAATTATAAGCTTAACTAACCTAGTGAGAAATTTTGGTCTAACTAGTCTACGGTTTGGCGAGGTAGTTTCGGTTCGTTTCACTCAGCTAAGCAGACCAAGTAGGGTACTTCTTACCTCACTTGACTACCTAGATATAGTTTTCCTAGCGTACTATTATCTCGCCCCATTCTGGTACTAGGTTGGGAAAGTATCAATCAGGTCTTTGTCCTTATCTAGCCTAAGTTCAATCTAAGTTCAAGAAATAAAGAAAAATAAAAAATAAAACCAAACAAGTCTATCTAGCTATAATGATTTTGGTTTTGACTCCCCTTAGATCATGATCCTTGTTGGATCTGGTCAGATAATGGATCTGATCCTTAGGGACTAAGTATTAATCTCGTCCAACTTGATTGATTAAGCTAGACTTGGGAACCCATGTTTGGACTTGTGGTTTATGGGTTCGATTAACCAAAGATAAATACGATCTATGTCTTGATTTGTGTCCAAGTTCAGATCAGTTGTACATGACCTTTTGAGTCACAAGCATCATGTCAATATACATAGAACCTACAGTAAACCTTTCTAGTGATCTTTTTAGATCCACAACTTGAATTTTCAGAGCAGAATTTTCTTTCTTAAGTTGAACTTAAATCAAAGTTCCATTCTGAACATTTCTAGTTGAGGAGCTAAGGTTAGTCTTCTCCTTAAGAAATGTAACCTTCTTTTGAAGAGACTTAATCTAGACTGTGGACTTGACAAGTTTACTAGATAAGCAATAAATTATTGAATACAATTTGTTAACTAAATTATTGCTTACATTAGAGTTAGGGTCTTCTGAATCAGATATAGATATGTGGCTTGATTCGGACTCAGCTTTGGATTTGGTGTCGGGTTTAGACTCAGTCTCAACTAGTTCCTTTAGTGTTGGTAGAGCCAGGAAACTTGTGTTCTCTTCCTCTTCTGAGTCCTCTAAGGAAGACTCGTCCCACATTACCTTCAACGCCTTCTTCTTTGACCTCTTTTCTTTCCATTGTTTAGGACACTCTGCCTTGAACTGCCTTTTCTCGTTGTAGCCGTAGCACATGACTTTGGCCTTGTTGATTGCATTTTGACTTGATCCAGCTTGCTTGTTCTGGATCACCTTTCTTATGTCCGACTTCTTGAAGCCCTTCTTCTTCTTGAACATCTTCCGAACTAGATTGACTAGTTCGATGGTGACTTCATCGTTGCTTTCCGAGTTTAACTCATCTTCGGATTCGTGCTCAGGTCGGTGCTTTGCTTTTAGCTCCTTCTTTATTTAACTTGCAAGAAGTGCAATACCTCCCTCGGCCGGATTGACGTTAGTCTATTCATAGAGTTCAAATTCAACAAATAATTCATCTAATTTAATTTTAGAAAGGTCCCTAGAAACACTGACATGGTATCTCCGGGCGCCTATATCCCTTCCAGGCGCCTGAAACACTGACATGGAGGTTGCCGGATCAACTTTGACTCCGCCGCGCTTTATCTATCTCCGAGTGCCTGGAGGCTTTCCGAGCACTTGAAAGATGAGGTGTCCCGATCACTAAGGATCTCACCACCTCATCCGCCTCACTGGCTTGATCGATTGACATCGGAGCACCTGGATCCTTTTTGGGCGCTTGGACACTTCGATCGCCTAAATCCAATAGTGGTGTCGCGAATCCGAAGTTTTGATCCCTCAATTCATACATCACAAAGTTAGTGCAAAATATATATATTAGGAATTTAGACAGTTTACCAATTGTGTGGTCGTGACTTTTAGGGTCTCAGTGAAATCCTAGGTTAGATTGATGTCTATTGTTCCCTTTCAGGAAACTCATCCTCACCTACTCCTTTCAGGAGAGTTTACGTTTGTCAACCATCCAGTCCTCCAGCCCTGGTTGGACTTTTGCTCAACATCCGATTTTCGACCCCTAGGACTTTCCTCCGATGTCTTACCCTTGTTGATTCATCACTCTGCTAGACGTCCGGTCCACAACTCACCTAGACTTCCTGTCTGGTACTTTGATCTGCCAAATTTTCCTGCTCAGTCTTCCTGACTAGGACTTCATTGACCAGTCCTCCAGACTAGGACTTCCTTACCTAACCTCAACTAGGATTTCTCTGTGCTACCTGCACACTCATCTTAGCTTGTTAGTAAACACCACAAGTTTAACTTGAACCCTTTGTCATGATCAAAACATCGATTTGATTATCTGATGCTTCTTACACCAATATAGACTGGCCAGCGAGACTAGACGTTAAGTAAAAGAAGTCCAAGTGGATTAGTAGGTCTAGATATTTTGGAAGGTAAGTCTAAGAGAGAACCTTCTAGTAAAACAAGTTATGAGAATTGTCTTAACTCTAGGACGTGGGTAAATTTGTAGTAGGCATGGATGGAACTAAGAAACCATCAAGAGTTTCAAAGTCAAGATCATAAGACAATTTTAATTGTCTTAATATGAATTTTGTAAAATCTATACTTGTTAAACTAATTATGTATTGTAAGAAAAATATAAGTTTTAGGATGACCAAAAGTGATCCAAATAATCAAAGGGTCTACTTAGCAAATATAATGGAAGATTATCTTGATGGACGGTTATACATTAATATTCAAGAGACCAGAAGTGGATACAGATAAATCGGATCATGCATAAACAATTAGTAATGAATATCAAATAACAATTGAGTGGGGCAGTCCAAAAAAACTTCAATCACCCATAATACCTTATATAATAAAGGGTCGACAGTAATATTCCTATTCACTCAAAAATTATTAAACGACTTATACTAAAGGCAATGCTACATCTCTTCTCTTTCTTTAGTATATTTAATTTGGCTTGCCTTCTTTATTCTTTGTATTTGATTATTGTGCTTATATTTATTTATCATTTTTTTATCAAATACTTAATTTTAATAAGATTTTCCCCCCACTAAAGTTTACTTTTAAAAGAAAAAAAAATAGTGATGATTTCGAATCGATCCATCTAATGGACCAATAGGACGAGGAATAGGATTATTGAACCAAATTAAATGACTGCATTTTACATACATCAATTATTTATTGTTTATTAGGACATCTCCAATAGGAGGTATTTGATGAAGATATTTTTTTTTTATTTTTTTATCCCCGAGGCAATGGTGCAACAGTAGGACATCCGAATTATGACCTACCCTAGTGGTCGGTGGAAAACTTCCGTGGGACTGGGTCGACCATCCCAGGGATTGAGTCCATGAGAATGACTGGGATTATCATTTTTTTTATGAAGATATTTTTTCAAATATCCATATTTGGGAAGATATTGGAAATCACCGGGCAACAAATTTTGCCCGGTGATTCCTAATTATTTTATTATAAAAAATAATATAATAATTAGAATTAAATAAAAATGAGATAGTAGATTAGGATTTGTGGTATTTGATAGGTGGGACCTATAAATATTTGATTTGTAGTATATTGTATTGTGAAAGTTGGGATATTTGAGGAAAGAGATATTTGATTGATGAGGTGGATGTAGAGACCATAAATATTTAGATGAAATATTCTATAGCATTGTGGATGCCCTTAGGGCATCTCTAATGGGGATATTTGAATATTTGAAGAAATATCCTCACATATTAGAGGGGATATTTGTGAAGTGATTAGAAATTATCAGGCAAAAAGTTTTGCCCGATGATTTCTAATTATTTTATTATAAAAATAATATAATAATTAAAATTAAATAACATAATAATATTAAATTAATTTTATTTAATATTAAATTAAAAATTAAAAATTATACATAATTTTATTTAAATGTAAATTAATAAAATGACAGTTAGACCTATAAATATTTAATTGATGAGATATTTAATTATGATATTTAAAAGTGAGATATTTGATAGGTGGATTCATAAATATTTGATTTGTGGTATATTTTATTGTAAAATTTGGGATAATTAAAGAAAGAGATATTTGATTGACGATGTAGATATGAAAATCATAAATATTTAGAAGAAATATTCGATAACGGATGCCCTTATAAGAAATTATTTTATTTACCTTTTCCACTATAAGATAAATTAATTATTGTGTACGTTAAAATTGATTACATTAATGCACATAAGGTTTGTTCTTAATTTTCACCATACAATGGATATTGTGCCCATCTAGAATATATCTATCCATCAATTATATATATATATATATTATATAATTTTAAAATATACTATAAAAATATTTACGAAAAGGGGGAAAAAAACCGGGGCATTTTACCGATAGCAAAGAGCCCTAAAACCTCTTCTGCCTCGCCTCCAAGCCCTGGGACGCCTTGATTAACTAGGGCACCTTCCTCGGCGCCGCCGCCTCTCGACTATCAATCCCTCTCCATCCTCCAGCAGGCGTTTGCCAAATCGATCATCTCAATGGCCAGTGATCCAGCTGCAGCAGCTGGTGGAGGGAACTTCGCCGGTCAGGCGAACGTCCGAGTGGTTGTGGTGGGCGAGGCCGGCACCGGTAAGTCCAGTCTCATCGTAGCCGTCGCCACGGAGTCTTTCCCGGAGAACGTTCCCCACGTATTGCCCCCGACTCGTCTCCCTTCCGATTACTACCCGGATCGCGTCCCCATCACCATCATCGATACCTCCTCCAGGTATGTAATGTACCGTCTTTCTTCATCTTCGTCCTCTTTCCATGACGTTCGGATGCTGTTCTGTTCCAGACCCGAACACAAAGCGAAGCTGATTGCGGATTGCAAGGCCGCCGATGTCATTGTTTTGACGTATGCCTGCGATCGGCCTTCCACCCTAGACCGCCTGAGTACTTATTGGCTTCCCGAACTCCGCCGGCTGGAGGTTCTCTAATTATGCCGCTCTTCACATGGATTAGCTCTGCATTTAGTAGGTCTTATTTTCATCTCTTCTATTTGATTTACCTGATGGGCAGGTAAAGGTGCCAGTACTTGTGGTTGGATGCAAGCTTGACCTCCGGGATGACCCGCAACAAGTTAGTCTGGACCAGGTTATGGCTCCAATCATGCAACAGTTTCGGGAGATCGAGACATGCATTGAGTGTTCTGCCCTCAGACAGATTCAGGTTTGAGTTGTTTGTATATTTTAGTTGTTTCTTTGGTACATCTGGCTGGCATTTATATTGTCAGAATGGGACATGAGGCTTAGTTGAATCAGTTAACTGATGGTTGAGATAGACAATGGCAAGGAACTGCGTAGTTTGTTGATTTGCCAGAAGTTCTCACATCATCCCTTCTGACTTTTCTCATGCAACTTAATGCTCTTGTTTGTGCAAATATGTAATCGATGCATTGATTATTCTTGTAGCGTCTCACTAGCAAACACATTACTTCTTCTTCTTTGTCTGATCTATTGACCACCATATATTAGCTTATGGGACTTGAAAGTGGATGTCTAGCTCTTTGATTGGTGCTGGTGAAATCCAGTGTTGGAGGACCTGCCCAATGCACTAGGCCATGTAACATGCCACATAATACCAATGGGGAATGGCTGCAAATGTTCTTGGCACACAAAATCATGCAACTATAATTCAATTACTTTAGGAACATACAGAATACAAAAATTAGAAAACAGGTATGTCTTAATTTCTTATTATCATTGTGGAAGCTGAGAATCACATGAGATACGTGAACATGTATGCCAATTTCTTATTATCAATCTTATTAGTTGGAATCAGATTATAGGTCTACTACCAAGTATTCATGCATAATGCTTGTGCAAAGTTTATTGACATATATTATGTAGAAGCCCATGTCTTTTGTGGACTTTGTATGTGAAGGTTTTGTATGTCTGCCTCTACAATCCTGTCACTTACTGCACTTACACAATCAGTTGTAAATACGATTTTGGAACATTAGTATGCCATGCCATAAATTATTGGCTCTCTTTTATTGTTTTTGTTGACTGCTTAGATTTATTAATGTTTTTTTATTTTATCTTATAATCATATTTTGTCTGGGAATATTCTTTTGTTTCAGGTCCAAGAAGTCTTTTATTATGCTCAGAAAGCAGTTCTTCATCCAACTGCTCCACTTTTTGATCAGGAGACACAATCATTGAAGCCCCGATGCACAAGGGCCTTGAAAAGAATCTTCATCTTGTGTGACAATGATAGAGATGGTGCACTAAGTGATGCTGAATTGAATAATTTCCAGGTTATTCTATGTTTTGCCTGTGTGGTTTTTTCTGGCACTAGATTAAGGTCATTAGATGAATTTTAGAACAGGGTTTGTTATTATTAATTTATTAGATACATCATATTAATCTTGTGTTAAAAGCTTTCAGGTTAGATGTTTTAATGCTCCTCTCCAGCCATCCGAAATTGTGGGGGTTAAGAGGGTTGTTCAAGAGAAGATACCTGAAGGAGTTAATGACCGTGGGCTAACATTGACTGGGTTTCTTTTTCTACATGCTCTTTTCATAGAAAGGGGCCGCCTAGAAACAACTTGGTCAGTCTTGAGGAAATTCGGTTATGATAATGATCTTAAACTCAAAGATGAACTCCTTCCAACAACATTCAAACTTGCTTCTGATCAGGTGCTCTTGATTTTTATCACTGTTCGTTGCTTTATTTGATCCAACATTGTTTTTAAATGACTCATGTGGATATTCACTGTTTAATTTTCCTGGTTAGATGTGAGGGTGATAAATTGTTTGGAAAAGTTTCAACTTCAAATTTGTTAGGTGCTCCACGCTAGGCTTGTAATCTTGATTGGGTTCCTCTTTCAGTGCTCGATCAGATTAGTATGAAGCACATGTAAACACAGTACTGAATAGTGTTCAAGAGAACCCATCAGTGGCATTAGGTGTTCCAAGTTGCATGTTTGCACACTAAATTGCAATTCCAACTTATATCTTAGCATGCTTCTATTTTTTCTTGATATATCCATCTAGGATCTCCTCTATCTACTCCATTGTTCATTCCATTCACTATTAACAAAAAAATTTCTTTCATTATCATCTTTATAATTAACCTGCTTGGTGTTGATTTTTTGAGTCAAATATTGGTTCATAGATATAATTTGATGATTTCTTTTCATTACATTTTAAGTGTTTTTTATTTTGTTGTATTTTATGTTATTTTATTATTATTATTATTTTTGTGCAGACTGTAGAGCTGAGAGATGAAGCATTGGATTTCCTGAAGGATATCTTCCACATTTTTGATATCGACAGTGTATGGAATCCTTATATCTCTTCTGATATCAGGACATGTTCTATTTAATTTCTTGGATTGTACAGTGTTGAAGAAATTAAGTGTTTATTGTGTTTGTATCAATGTATTGCTCCTTTAGAGGCATCTTAAGAATGTGTTGAATAATGAGGGGAAGTTTTCATATGCTTTTATGTTCTTTTCCTCCCCCTTCCTGTTAATCCATCAACTAAACAGATTGGATATCTCTTCATTTATCTTTTGGAAATTAGTATTCTTTTCTTTATATGGAGATTCTCTATTTTGTATATTTAACGTAGAAATGGAAAGTTGATTGGATTTTTTGTTCTCTTCATTGCCAAAATATTGGTTTCATAACACATGCAACTTATATTGATGTATAATAGTTTGGTCAAATGTAAGTGATTGAGATGAGATGCTGCCCAACACAATTGCATTTTAAGCGCTAAAGAAATGAAAATGATACCGTTGTAGTATATTGCTTGTACACAACTACCCAAGCTGGAAATTGCATCCACCAAGCACTGATAAGTTGAGATAATTCAGTTTCAAGTGTTTAGCTATTGTCCTTGAATGGAAATCCTTGTTGACAGTTTAGGTTTGATTCAATTTTTGAACTTGAGATAATTCAGTTTCAAGTGTTTACTTCATCAACAGTTCAAGACTGCAGTTTGTAGATTATTGAAAATCAATTGGAATAGTGTATCTATGAAAAAAAGTTGGGACACAATCATATTTGTTGATTGATGATGCAATGTTTATTCTTATACTTCATCATGTTTACTTAATACAACCTAAATATGTATATGATCATTTGGTAGGATGGGGCTTTGCGACCTTCTGAACTCGACGAGCTTTTTTCAACTGCTCCAGAAAAGTAAGTTATCTCACAAATAGATAAATATATCACATCAGAATTACAATGATTTTCCTGTTTTTAGATTCAAGCAAAATATTCTACACATTGATTTATCCTTTATATGGATCTGCTTGACAAAACTTTTGTCTGGTAAAACCTAGTAACTTATGCATTATAGCACTCAATAATTGCTTTAAAATCTAGTTTACTTACCTAAACGAAGCTAGTTTACAAGGTCGATTCATGTTAGTATCTTTAGGAATATATTAGAGTTGAATTTTAAGTTGATATAGTTTATAATTATTTCATCAATGTGATTATAAAGAATCAACAAAATGAGAAGGATGTATTCCTTGGCTGAATATCCACTTTCTTTGAATCTTCTAATTTTTCCAAAATTTTTTAATCTTGTGTGATGCCAATTTTTTAAGAAAAATTGTGCCAATATTTGCTGATACACGTTTAGCTCAGGCAATCCATATCTGTATTGGTTGATTTTGTCAATTGTTAATTTTTTTTTCCAACTTGCTATATGAACTAGAAATCTAGACTAAACTATGACCATAATAAAACAAAAAACATAGCAGACAAATCAAATCCTTAGCTACTTAATGAAGTAAGGGTTGTTGAACACTTTGTCCATATATCTGCAAAGCTTTTGTAGTAGTCAATGGAGTAGCAGGCTGTCAGGTTGCGAGCAAAGACTAGTATTGGCGGTGCTTGTCCTTGTGTTCTCATGAGGCACTATAGTCAGTAGTTGGTCAATTCAAGTCATGCATAGAGGATGGTAGTGGTGGTGCTTGTGTTCATATGACGCAAGGTTATTGATAAGGAGTCTAGACCACAAGCAGAAGCATATTGGTGATGCTCATATCCACGTGAATTGTGGTTGTTGGCAGGCTTGTGGATTGAGAGCAAATACTGGTAGTGGTAGTGCTTGTGTCCCCTCGGAAGTTCTTGCAATGAGCAGAGGAATGTAGTTGGGTTGTGAGTGGAGATTAGTAGTGTGGCGGTCCCTTTAGCTTAGCTTCAATGTTGTTTTTCAACCATACATGACCACAAAGTGCATCGAAATTTCCAATAAACTTTCTTTCACAATGTGACCTTTTTTAGAATGCCTAAGGGAGAACAAGCTAAGGGAAAGCTGAGCATACATAGTGCTTTATGCTGGTGGAAGTCTTCTTCAGGAAAGCATTGATGGAAAACAAAGAGGATGAGGATCTGCAGCCACTAGTTCTGGATATGGTGTGCCGGAGCACTTGAAGGGAGACTCCTAGAACAATGGACTCCTTGCTAATACATGATGGAGAAGCAGAATGGTGAAGGAAGATTATAGTTGACCTCAACATTTGGTAATGACTCATGAAGGAGCCACTGAGGAATGGCACTAACTTGTGCTCTAATCCTAGTGCCTGTCCTTTGCAAATCATATTTTGTTATTTTAGCCGTGGTGTAGGCGTGCAACAAAGATGCATTGGACAACATCTGATGGACAATGATAGACAATGATGATAAATTGTTGCACATGACATCAAAGAGGGGATGTGTTATGCCAATCTTGAGTTTGGTTATTTGTGGCAGCTTTGTAGGTCGAAGGAAGTTGGCAAGCTTGGGCTTTGCCTGCAATAGTGGATGCAGTGCAGTAGAGAAGTGTGGCCAAATGTGAAGAAGCTTACGACATTGCCAGCCATCGCTGAGAGTGTGCATGTTTGATCTGCGGCAAGATGAGGATGCCAACTTGCACACATGTCCACATGAAGAAGAAGAGGGAGTCTTTGCATGCGAAACATTACTAGGTGAGAGTAGCAAAGGATTAGGCTTCCTTATGGGGAATATTTTTAGAAAACCTTACCATAGAAAGGGGATCTGATACCATGTATTCCATATGATATGAGATAACCATCACATGAGTATATATAATCTTATGATAAATTCCCAACTTGCACACACACTGCACATGAAGGGAGAAGAAGGGGGGCTTTACATGGGAAACGATATTAGGTAAGAGTAGGGAAGTGAAAAATGATGCCTTTATGGGGGAATATTTATAGAAAATGATACCCTTGAAAGGGGCTTTGACACCTTGTCAAATTTAGGAAAAAATATTTTATTGAATATGATTTAAGCATCGCATGTGTATGGGAAATCTCTAAATCTAGAACTCTTCTATACGATTAAATCCACTAGAGTAATAACTCTGGTAGTCCAATACCTCTAACAATTTTTTGGTTAGATATAAAATTACATTTGAAATACTGGTTAATATTAAGGATTTTATGTGATTAAATCTTGTTTAATCAATCATTTTAAATATGACTTTAAGATTGCTTTAGCCAAAATTGCTATAAGATAAAGTCCATGTGGAAAGTGAATACCTGTAATTAGTTCTGTGTAAATTGAGATTAAGAATTAACGGAAGACCATCCATATATATATATTCAATGTTGTTAGGTGATTAAAATGATCCACCGTTGCCTTGCAATAAAAAGGATAATTTACATGATTTCATAATGTTGTTGCTTAAGCATTTGCAACAAGGGACTGCATCATATGTAGCATATATGGTCTTATATCTGTGGTTGATTTTATTGTGTTGCACATTTCCATCTACTCAGAATTGTATGTAATTTATGGCCAAATATGCTTACATTTAAAGAAACTAAAATTTGTTTTTTTAAACTAGTCTCAGTTGAACCAAATTAAATACCTAGTCCTTTCTTAAAAAATAAGTGATTTTATCATTTTTTCCTTTTTCGAGTATGGTTTCAATTGCCGATTGATACATTGGCGTAACCACAATGGATAATTTCAACTACGAACCAATGATACCATGTTGATTGAAGTGTCATTGTCCATCTTTGTCGATATAATATTGATGGTATTGATTGAAAGAATGCCTATCGTAGTTGATATTCTCTTCCATCTTTCAATCATGGGGACAAGATAAATACACTATAAAAAAGATGGGAGATTATAAGAAGGGAAGAACCAACTAGAGCACTAGCAACAATAAAGACAAGTGATGTTGGAGTCCAAGTAATTGTGGCTCATCTATTATCTATGCTTGTTCTAGTTCAGAGTATATTAGTCTAAGTCTAACTCCTAATGGCTACTGAGATATATTTATAGACATGAGAAGTCAATCCAATGCTAAATGTCCACAGAATATTATTTTATTTAGTTCTTGTAAATTATATGGATGATACCAATACTAAATGTTTGATGCACAATTGTAATTTTATTACTAGTAATATTTTATTATTGTTTGAGATGCTTGTGATATTCTTTTTAACTTGATCTACAATTTGATTCGTTTGACTTATTTATAAATATCTGAGGGGTAAAAAACCTACTTGCAATATTCCTTATTTGTCATAATAAATAAATAAAGGTAGAGGGGGCTACCTTGGATTTGGATGAGAAATTTCCCTAATCTCAAGTAGTTTATATTAAGAGATAAGTGATTATAAGATTAAAACTCATTTGAGTTTCTATATATATGAGTCTAAAATGTGTCAAATTGTGTCTAAAATGAGTCTAAAATGTGTCAACATATACAATACCTAATACCATTTTTACTGATTATAGAAACTATGACTTGGAATAATTTTAACCCTTGTTCAAAGGATTAGTTCTTGTGATTGTGAAATATTTTCATTAGCAAGTTTTTGGTGTGATAACTTATAAGTGTTATTTAAGAGTTAGTTTTGCATGTATTTGATCATAGAATTATTCCATATATTGTTACATATTATTTATTTGGTTGTGTTGCTATATTTTTTTATATGGAATCATTGAATGAATAACTTGATTAGCATACTATGTTATGCATACTTTTAGTATAACAGCAATGGGACAGGATATTCTTTAACTATTCTAGTTTGGATTGATTTAAAGGGAGGTATTTGTGTGCCAAACATGGTGTATTTAGGATATTTTGGTTTTAAGGAGCATGATTTTAGTATTCCCAATTTTTGTGTGCTGTTTAAGAATACTTGAACTCTGTCTGTGGTTTGGGAAATTTGGCAAATAAATTCATAAAGGAGCAAGTGAAACTCCTCTCCCACTTTTTAAAAAAATATTCGCTTTCTTTATATACATATTGTATCATTTCCACTTCTTTTGCCTTATCTCTTGCTTTTTTCCTTCGTACTAATATTTCTTCTAATTTGGGATTTCCTTACTTTGTGGGGGTTTTTTTTTATTGTGTGGTTGATACGCCTATAAAAATATACATTTCATTATGTTCCTCAGTTTAGTTCTTAAAAGTTTTGCTGTAAGTGTAGCCTGGGCTTTCAGACATTGAAGGAAGTAGCACATATTGAAATTTTAGCCAATCATTTACCCACAATGTATCGATTTGAAGCAAGTAGCACAAATCAGAGATGTAGCCAATCATGTTCTGAAATGCATTCTGCCTTTACGTTCCTTACTGTTCTGATCAAAGCTATGACATGATGACAAAACTTATAATCCATAGTTGCCCTGCTTTGATATTTTGGTCCCTGCATTTATTACATGAATGCAGTTTGACAAAGTGCTCAGGCTCTTTGTTGCTAAACTATAATTTCAATGGTGTGAAATACAATGTCTTTTCTCTTGTGCTTCTTTTGGGTTCTTTTGCCCTAAGTCTATTGTGTTCTTTATAGCCCTTGGTCTGAATCTCCTTACAAGGATGCTGCAGAGAAGAATGTTTTAGGCGGTTTGTCGCTTGATGGATTCATTTCTGAGGTACTTTTATTTTGTAATTTTAAAATTTAAGATTTTTGCTTTTTTACCTTAAATGTTAATATGCATGCTCTCCATTTTATGGTTCTGTGCATATTGGGCTTCCTTTTCTTGTTTTAATGAGGTTAATTACAAATTCTTTTTAGATTATGATTGATCTTTAACTTGAAATGTATTTAGCAAGGAAAAGGGAGAAGTATGGTCTTCAAGGTAGAATAGGGTTCTGAGGTTAAGTTGTAAAGGAAATCTAATGGATTGCCTCCTAGAAAATCGTTAAAGGATGTCTGAGGCTTCCAATTGACTGCCAAGGAGTCACTTCAAGAGGTGGTCTGTTTCAATAGTGGATGATTATTAAGTGCATCCTTTGTTTTATCCTATATAAGATGATTGGACTTGTTCCTTCAGTTGGCAAGCTTAGGCCACCAATTTCATATGATGCAACCAAGGTTGACTAAGAATGATGTAGAAATCATTGGTAAGAGGAGCAAACTATTGTATCATAGTCTCGTATTTAGATGAATCACTAGACATGTATAATGCTATTTGATTCATCCAAACAACTTTCTATGTTTGAGGGTGAGGTTCATGTATGAGTCGTATCCTGTTAAGTGCATTGATGGTTATTTACATCAATACAACTTTTACTACTGTGACAACCTTACATAGCTTACCTCATTTTACTAAAATGTAAACGATGCTTCTGTCCATGTGCCATATGGTGTGAATCAACAAAATACTACATATTAACATTAAACTGGGGAAATTATTAGCATTTATACTAGTAGTTCCCCCAACTTGATATTAAAAAGGGTAGCCCGGTGCATGAAGCTCCTGCCAATGTAAGTCTCGAGGAAGGGTTGAACCACATTGGGTCGATCGTATGCTTACCCTGCATTACAAGAGATTTCCATGATTTAAACCCGTGATCACAAGGTCATACGGTAGCAATTTTACAGTTGCACCAAGGATCCCCTTTCTTTTTCTTCCCCTCAGTATATATATATATATATATATATATATATATATATATGTATATGCGCCTTCTTGTTCTTTTACATTTAGATCCTTAAGTTTAACTCTGAACATAATAGCTTTCTTATGTATACCAAGTATCTCTCTCTCTGACCTAAAACCTCTATGCCAAGCACTTCAATTCACTTAA
>NC_133872.1:9884640-9895347 GCF_044706935.1 Curcuma longa | reverse complement strand
AGGGCAACTTAAATTCGTTTTCGGAAAAAAATTTGTTCTGCAAGGATTTATCGGAATGGATTTCCTAGTGTTTCCCAACAATCCCCACTCCCACATCACCCTAGACCTCATGTATTCATATTTTTCTGGAGAAAGGTTCCTTTAGTGACCCAGTTCTCTTCCATTAGACTTAGAGTACAGGACTATGTCCTATATAGAGTTTTAGTGATATGCATTTTACCCTTGACTACAGGGATGTCGCTATGATGCGACCATTTTATACATTTCTTTTATATGCATTGATTCATAGATTAGACATAGATATTAGTTTGCATATTTTTCATGCTATCATTTTTTTCATCTGGTGTTACCACCAGTAGAAGGGTGCACATGCCCTACTGTCACATTTTGATATCGCTCCTAGCATCACTTGGATTTGACATCACTGCAGGTGAAGTTAAACGAGCTAGTAAGTTTGACATGTTAGGACTTAGGAGTTTTTCATTAGTTGGAGTACATATAGATGAGGATGGAATTATATCTTAGAGACGAGGGAACCAACTTTAGCCACCACCAGCCGTAGCTGTCGAGGAGGAGGAGGACGATCTTGACCTAGCCAATCTTCTCCAGCTCCCTCCACCTCCACCTCCTATCACTCTAGAGCAGAGAGTGATCAGACTTGAGGAGTTAGTTCATAGTCTGCATGAGTCTGCCACCTCCTACCATCAGTATATGACTAGTCAGCTAGACAATCAGGAGGAGAGGAGTAGGGCTAGACATTCTGAGCTGATTGACATGTTTAGATCTTGGAGCATGAGTCATCCTCAGCCACCTCCTTAGTAGACCTAGTTTTTATTTTATTTTTGAAGGTACTGGAATTCCGTCCTGTTCAATTTCTCTCAGATAAAAAAATTATACGAGGATAGAACCTTTCCAAGCAACCTACATCGATCAGACATGTGCTTGATCGATCAAGCAAGTTCTTGACCGATCGAAGCACACCTTGATCGAAACATAAGATCGCTGGCCTCTTGTGTTGGTATTCAGGATCTATACAAAGAAAAACTAACTACGCAACGGAATTAATAAATTAGTTACCTTTCTTCTTGAGATTGTATGGATGATTCTTTGTACCCAAAAACCTTTTGATCTTCTGTTGTATTTCTTTCCTCTTTTTGGACGTCGTGTGGGCGACGATCTACCAAGAGAATAACCACTCTTCTCCTTCTTACTTCCAAGTCGCCGGCCACCAAGGGAGAACCAAGAGCTAGGGGCGCCTCTCTTCCTCTCTTTTATTGGGCGTCGGCCCTAGCAAGGAGAGAACCAAGGGGAACCAAGGGCGTCGGCCCTAGCAAGGAGAGAAAACTCTTTGGGTGGCGCTGGCCCTAGGAAGAGAATAGCAAGGGAGAAAATTGTATGTTTAAGCGCCCCTTCTCCTCCTTTTTATAGCCTTGTCGCCGGCCCTAGGGTGTTTAGGAAAAAATAACAGAATTCTGTTTAGGATTAATCAAATTTTGTTAGGATTAATAGAATTATGTTGGGGTGGATGCGAGGCTTTATCTAGAGGCTACAACAGGGACCTAGAGGAGGAATTGATTTAGACCTCCTAATGGGTTTGAGCTTCCTGTGTTCGGCTCGAACACCCAACTCAAGTCCATCAATAATAACTCATACCACTAAAGGGTTATTATTGAACTACCGCACCAATCTCATATTACAATATAAACTCCTTCATATTATGAGTGTATTAATCTCCATGTGTTCAAGATTTCGTGTGTCCATTAATTAAATGAGTTACTGACAACTCAATTAATTAACTTCTAATTTCAAGGGTAGTACCACTCAACTTTATTATCATGTCGGACTAAGTCCACATGTAGAGTTTACATAATAATCTTTTTGAGCTCCTCAAGGGGGCATCATCAGTCTAAATAACTAGGACATAGATTCCTTCTATAATCAACAACACACCATATACATAGCATTATCTCCCAACTCATCAGGCCTATTGATTTAACGAATAAATCTCACCTATTGATAAGTTAAAAAAATAAATACTAAGTATACGTACTTGTTATTATATAGGGATTAAGAGAACGCGCATCCATAATAACAGAGTTATTATAAGAGAATGCGCATCCAGAACAGCCTCAAACGGTCCTACTCAATACACACAAAGTGTACTAGTATAATTTTATAGTCAAGATAAATTAATACCAATTACACTACAATCGTTCCAATAGTTTATCCCAATCCATCTTGGTTGTGAGCTACTATTTATAATTTATAAGGAACTTAAAACATGATCTTCTGTGTAGCACCACACACCATGTTATCTACAATATAAATTAATTGGACAACTGCATTAACATATATAAAGAATATAAAATACAAACATTTAACCAAAGTGATTCTCATTTCAAATTAGATGTTCATATAAAAAGCTAGGCTTATAGTATACATCCCAACAATTTTGACTTGTACTGACTTTGTTGAACATTTTTTTATCTACTAGTATTATAGTTTCCTTTTTCAGTATTTCAGTTATAATTGTTTTAATTAGGGTTGTGCTTGGTAGAATAAGATAAAATTTTCTCAATTTTCAAAAACTCATATTTTCAAATATATTATTACTTAATTTTTTAAAATTATTTTAAAAGTATATTTTAAATTTTTTGAAAAACTTAGTTTCAAAAGTAAGAATGAATTTTTAGCCTTAGTCTAGATTTCTCTCCTTGAAATCATGAACCTATAGATCTAGGTTAAGCATATCACAAAGCACACTAGATGGTCGTGGGGCCGACCGTGTGGGGCCGCTAAGGTGGCAGATTCACCTCTTTGCAGAAAAAGAGATTAAGCATATCACAAAGCACACTAGATAACTTGATTGTGTATTGTGAAACCTAAAATGTTATGAGATGCATATGGTTCTAGCTTAAGTTTCAGATGCTTAAGTTTGTGCATCAAACCAAACTTGGGCTATAAACACAAACTATGGATCAAGTTAAGTGTTCCAATTTAACATAAGCTAACTGGAATGATACATTTAAACTTAACTAACTGGGTCAAACTACTATCCCTTCATAGTTAGCTAAAACCTAAGTTGGGCATGTACCAAAGAGGATATTTTTTCTAAGTATTTTTTATTTATAATATGCTTAGACTCACACCTATATTTTTTATACTTATTTTTAATTAGGTCAAAAATGGAGAGATACATAATTTCAATTTTAAATCAAAATATTTTCTTGAAAATTAAATATCATTTTTCAAAAGTTAAAAAGGACTTGAATAGTTTTGTATTAAGTTGATCAAAACTAAACCATATCAAGTTTAGGGGGAGAAAAATAAAATTTTAAAAATTTATTTTACCCAAGTACAAATTCAAGGGGAGTCCTGGAAATAAGGGAGTTAGAAAATTATTATTAATACATGCTACATCAACATGTTTTATTACTTGCATGAATTAGTTGTTTTCTTTTAATATCAAAATATTTTTTCTTAACTTGAAACTTGAGTTACCATAATAAAAAAGGGAGAGATTGTTGGTGCAGGAAGCACCAGATGATCAAACCTTAATTTTGATAATGACAAGAGGTTCAAGTTAAGTGCGTGATTTTTACTGATGAGCTGATCTAAATGTGCATGTAGTACAGGAAAGCCATAATTGAGGCTAGACACAAGCAAGTCATAGCGGAGAGTAGGCAATGGAAGTTCTAGTGGAGACTAAGCAATAGAAGTCCTGGCTGGAGGCTAGACAGACCTAACTTGGAGGGTTAGGTGGGAAGTCCTGGTCTGGAGGACTAGGTAGGAAGACTTAGTAGATCTAGTGTTCCAGGTGGAAGTCTAGGTAGGTTAGATGAACCAGATGTCTAGTAGTGAAAATTCTGGGGGTCGAGGATCGAGGCAAAGTAGAAGTCCAACAAGTCTGGAGAACTTGGTTAACAATAGGTAAATTCTTTCGAGTGGAGTGGGTAAGGGTGCATTCTCGGTAAGGGAAATAGTAGGCGTTAGTTAGACCGAGGATTTTATTGAAAATCTAAAATCAAGATCAAAACAGTTGTTAAACTATTTAATTTTTCTGTTATATTTTACTTTTGTGCTAACTTGTAATACAGGAAAGAAGGGGCTAGAACTTTGTATTCTGGGCGCCCTTATCTAGATCCAAGCGATCGGACTCCAAGCGCCCAGATAAGGTTCTAGGCGACTGAACGCCAGCGGAATGAGACCAGCGAAACAGTGAAGTGGCAGAGTCTTAGTGGTCGAAACACCTCAGCTTCCAAGCGCCCGAAGTAGTTCCAGGCGCCTCAGATCTAGATAAGGCATTACAGAGTTGTGATTTATCCGGAACCTCCACGTTAGCATAGAAGCACCCAGAAAGGGATACAGACACCTGGAAATGCTGAGTCAGCAGCGTCGATGGTGGATTGGCGGATAGTGTGGAGGCGTCTGAAATGGCTTCCAGGCGCCTGGATACTCTAATAAAAGAGCCTCGAGGGAGACCCCTTGAAGTATCATTCTACACTTAAACGATGACCGTCTGCACGTGAAGAATCAACTAGGAACGTCATTGTAACATTTAAGGTTCATTCCCACTAAATCGGTCTAGCTTTAACTAGGTCAAGCAATTCATACCCACTAAAATAGTCTTGTTTTAACTAGGTCGAGCAAAGCACTCAATATGGACCTAGTTTAATTAAAGTAACCACGATACATGTAGTCAAGCATTATTTCATTCAAGGGGTTTTACCACATAATGTTGTGTCAATTTGTCTTGGTGTAAACCCTTTTAAAATTAAATGGGATGCTAATCTCTTCTGCAAAAGGTGGAATCCGCCACCTTAGCGGCCCTACACGATAAATGGGATGCTAATCTCAATACTTGGTTAGAGTGATTTAAGTATTTAAGCCTTTGGTGATTGATTTATATAGACCTCTTTTTTTTATGAAACCATATGATTTTGAAATTTATTTGAACCATCTTAATGAACTCATGTTCAGCTATCGCTTCTTAGGTTTCATTGTCATCTAGACCTCCTTGTAGTTACTAAAGGAACTTTATTCTTTGGTGGTGGTACTAGGTCTCAAACTTTATTCCAATTGAATTAGGCTAGTTTTTATTGTTATAACCCAATTAGAATTAAGTTGTTCTCCATCTATGGTTATGGCTTCAACTTTGATGTTATAAGATGATTGTGTTGAATTGAGTTTTGACTCATGGTTGGATGATTAGGTTTCAAACACCTAGAGTCGAGTTGCCCAATATTTAGTTAGTGGCTTGAACTTTATTCTGAATTGTGATTTTTTTATTGTTCATATTTTATTCAAGTCTAATTTAATCTTTGCTATTTCTAATTTCCCTTAATTTTTATCAATTTAAAATTTACTAGATTATTCAAATAGATCTTGAAAAACTAAGATTAGCCTATTGTGAATCACATAGATCTAAGTGTAATATTATAGTATAGAGTTGGTTTGATTATATGTGAACTTAGCTAGTTGTCCTTGTTGATAAATATTATAATTTTTATTGTCTTGAATAGGGAGCTAGGTGAACTGATTAAGTATAAAGTGATAACTACTTTGTTAATTCCATTAGTTTCACATTATAATTATCTTGAATTTTAATTAGTTTCGGATTAATCAAATCAATAAAATTTGAGTTGTTCAAATTCAAATTATCATGACTAATTTTTAGATCTAGATCAAGGTCTAGATATTGATTTGGTCAAGGTTTTGATTGATCAAATCAAGGTTCTTGTTGATTTTTACTTAACATCTCACCCATTCTAAGTTATCAAACAAGTTGATCCTATGGGTTCTTTGTGAGATGATCTTTAATTTTACTTGTTTAGAATTAGGTTGAGTTTTGAAACTAATTTAACCTTGGGTTAGATTTAAATTTAACTATCAGACAATTAAATACATATTTCAAAAATTGACTTTCAAGTCGTGGCAAGGTAAGGACCTTCTTGGATATCAAAGCAACGATCACTTCCTAGACAAAATCATTTTAAGAAATGGTATATTTGACCTTCTTCTTGAAAATCCTGGTCTAACTAATTTAGGATGTGGCGAGGTAGCATTGGTTAGTTTCTTTCGACTGAGTGCACTAAGTAGGATACTCCTTGCCTAACCTAAATATACTTATATTAGGCCTCCCTAATTTACTATTATCTTGCCGCATCCTGTTTATCTTTTATCACTTGGGCATTTGGTCTAGTGGTATGATTCTCGCTTAGGGTGCGAGGGTCCCGAGTTCAATTCTCGGAATGCCCCTTCAACATTTAAATGTTTTTGTCCCCAGGGCAATGGTGTCACGGTAGGATATCCAGGTTGTCACTCAGGCACCTGCGGTTCAATCCCCAGCTACGGCGTATTTGTAGGAATTTTCCTCCAAATGGGGAGCACAATCAAAGGATGCTAGGCGTCTGGGTTGGTTGCGTGCACTTCTCGATTTACCCTGGTGGCCGGTGTAAAATTTCCGTGGGGCCGAGCCGGTCACCCCTAGAGATAGTCAATAAGGCTAACTAGGATTTATCATTTTTTTTAAAAGTATCAATTTAACTTTTTCCTATCAAATTAACTCTTTTCTAATTTAAGCAGAAACTACAACATGCATAATAAAAGCAATAAATCAAGTAATCATGCAATTTATCTAATTATGAAAATGATTTTTCTATTGGCTCCCTTGGATTATATCCTTAATAAGGTCTATCCAAGTAATGGATTTGACCCTTGGGATTCTAATATTGGGTTAGTCCTACTTGATTAATCAAACTTGATTTAGGGGCTCATGCTTGGACTCATTTTCTAGCGATTTGATTAACTAAAGAAAAGGATGATTTAAATTAAATCTTAGCTTTGCATCCTAATCCAGATCTATTGTATACTGCTCTTTGATTTTCAAATATCCCGTCAAGGTACTTGGAACCGTGAGTTGTTCCAATGATCCTTTTGGTTCTTCAACTCGACTTTTCAAGAGGAAATTCTCTTCCTTAAGCTTTTTAACTTGAGTTGAAGTTCCCTTTTGAATATGGTTAGTTGGGGGACTAAGGTTAGTCTTCTTTTTAAGGACTTCTATCTCCTTAATGAGTGACTTGGCCTCGGATATTAGATTTAATTAATTTACGAGTCAAATACGAAATCATGGAATATAATTTTTCTATTAATTGAGAGCTTATCTTATTTTTTGGTTCATTTGAAATGGATATGGATCTGTGGCTTGACTCGGACTCGGCCTCAAACTCTAACTCGGATTCACTAAGAAGCTTGCATGATCTATTCCTCCATGTATGACTCCTCTGAAGATGATTCGTAGTCTTGCCACTACAACAAAAATGACTTTTCGCAGCGCGCATCGCACGCTGCACAGTTGCAAGCTGTTAAAAGTCATTAGACATCCGCAGCATGCATTGTGCGCTGCGGATGTGGACAATCGCAGCGCGCAATGTGCGCCGCGGATGATCTCATCCGCAGCGCGCATTGTGCGCTGCAGATGCGATCATCCACGACGTGCATTGCGCGCTGCGAATGAGATCATCCGCGGCACACATTGCGCGCTACGATTGTCCACATCCGCAGCGCACAATGCACGCTGCGGATGCCTAATAACTTTTAACAGCATTGAAATCATTCCTGATTAATTCTGCATTTCAAACCATTCAAATCACAATTTTAAATTCAAATAATTAATAACAACATAGATACTACATACAACAATAACAACCACACACAAATAACACAATAATAATATCATTTCAAACTAGTATATATATTCAACAAATAACAGACTTTACTTAGTAACAATGGATCATAATAACAAAAAACTATTCAGTTCCATGTTTTTTCTAAAAATGTTAAAATCTAAATCAGTTACACAATAATATATTTAGATAACCAAGCAATTGTGCTTCCTATTGCATCCTCAAGAAAAAGCATTTCTTCATTTGGTCGAAGTATGTCCACCTTCTCAACAAAAACTCTATCAATCCAAACTTTCCAACAAGATCCACCAAGAGGAACGTGATGTACTCTTGCATTTGGATCTGTAGATGCAATTCGGCCTTCTGCTACAACTCCATCAACACACCAATGAATTAATTTGCATTTGCTGTTCTCACTAATATCCCCACGACTGGCATTCTTTACTTTTGTCTGCAATAAAAAAAAGAAAAGAAGCAGTGAAAAATTTGGTATGTTAAATCATCAAACTGCAATGTGACAAAAAACTAAAATGAACCATGATTATAGAACTCCCATAATCAACAAATTATAGAAATAAATGGGTTGTTCACCACACCAAATAATTGTATACACATAATTAAGAACAAAGAAGAGCACCTACTAATCAAAGCATTCTACCAACAACACATGGCTACAACACAACTACCAACTGTTTTCCCCCCTGAAATTGGTGTTGGTTCTTGTGTCGTGTCCCTGTTTTGCTAAGCATTTGGAATTACAAGAATATATAGAATACTAGATATGGTAGAAGTGGTGGCTGAAGTGGTGGTAGAAGTGGTGGCTGAAGTGGCCGATTAGAATAAGTATTAGGCTTTAGAGAGTTAAAGTGACCTTTATATACTTTGCTTCCTAATAAACCTGCAAGTTCTCATCCACAACCTACAGATCATGCCTGGGCAATCAGAAAGGCAGTTGGCGTTGGGATGTATGCTCTTCCAACAAGGGATCAATTACTAATGAGACTAAATGAAACTAGTGAGCATACGATATACACCTACTGGTATGTATTTGGCTTATTAACAGCATGGAATGTCATGACATTATTTAGGAACTTGAAAAAGAAAACATAATTAATAAGTCAAGCACTACCTCGAGCAACCATGCAAATATATTCATGTGATGTATTGCAGCTTTCAATGCAAATATATAATGACATACGTGTAGGGTCTAAAGGATGTCAAAATATCTCCACAATGGCATGATATTGTCCACTTTGGGCCTAAGCCCTCATGGCTTTGCTCTTGGGCTCTCCCCAAAAGGCCTCATTCCAATGGAGATACTTTTCATCCTTTTAAACCCATGATCTTTCCCATGTGTTGTAGATGTGGGACTATGTTTGCACCCTTGCAACCCAACAATCCCCCCTCAAACAAAGAACCACTGGAAGCTCCCCTACAATTTCTCATGGTCTGGCTGCCATTTCTCATGGTCCGGCTGCCATGTCCCTCATGGTCCGGCTGCCATGTCCACATAGTCCGGCTGCCATGTCCCTCATGGTCCGGCTGCCATGTCCCTCATGGTCCGAGCCTCCCCTACTTCCTTTATTTTTTCTCGAGGGTTCTCACATGGTTAGATCTAGAGCATGGCTCATCCGGCGGTTAGTCCGGTGAAGAGCGGCCTCACTCTGATACCAATTGTAGGGTCTAAAGGATGTCAAAATATCTCCACAATGGCATGATATTGTCCACTTTGGGCCTAAGCCCTCATGACTTTGCTCTTGGGCTCTCCCCAAAAGGCCTCATTCCAATGGAGATACTTTTCATCCTTTTAAACCCATGATCTTTCCCATGTGTTGTAGATGTGGGACTATGTTGCACCCTTGCAACCCAACAATACGTACCTTGCCATTGTTAGTACTATCGCCACCAACATCAATGCCAATACCGCTACCAATGCCACCACTATTAACCTAATTTCACAAACAAAGTTGTCCACTATTATCAATAACATAAAAACCATACAAGACAAACTTATATTGTTTAATTACAAACCTGTTCTTGTTCATCTTGTTGTCTCATATTTTGGAAAAACATGGATCTCATTTCATCCACTTGCATTTGAAAGTTATGCACTTTACATTCAAGATGTTTAACAGTTGCTTTTTGTTGCATAGAAGCTCCAACTTTCGATGGTGTAATTCCAAAGCCCATTCCACGCACTCTACCTCGAGGTTCTTTACCAAATACAAGACTCATTGCATCTTCCGCCATGTTAGTTGTGTTTAGAGACTCGGATGGACATTCTTCTAATTTCTTCTGCAAATAATATAATACAACCGTTGTGCAAATAATATAATACATTCTTCTAGTTGTGTTTAGAGACTCCAGTAGTTTATTCGTCCATAGTCTAAATTATATAGGACATTTAAAGATTACATTATTTTTGATAAATTTTATATGTCATTACTAATTGCATTATTAATGCCTTAAAACTAAGCCAGATCAATCAATTGAACGTTACAGTTTCAAACATTTAAAAGCATTCCATTTAAGTTATCCAAGAGTTAGTGCATGCCTATAGGTACAACTCCAAAGACCCATAATTACATAAGTATCAAACCTTTTTTACGAAAATTTTTACCTTTTTATTTTATATAACAATAACAATAAAAGTATATACTTAAACAATAATCTTCAAATATGTTTTGTAACATATTGAGTTGAGCAAATTTCTACTTGAAGGTTTTCCTAATCAATGGGGCAGTGATAGGAGGTGGTGCTGAACTTTCTATATATGAACGCAAGATAACCTCACCATCTCCCCTCCCCTTCCTCTCACTCTTTAGCTCTTATAAACAGAGAAGATGAAAAATAGCCGAGTCATGAAAAAAAACCTTAACAGAAGAAGATGAAAAAAAAAACAACCGGGTGCATATCAACCTTAACAGAAGAAGATGAAAAAAAACAGCTGATACCTGGCGACGACGACGGAGAGCGATAGAGGGAGGAGGGTGAGCGGCGGATCACGCGAGGGAGGAGGGTG
>NC_133872.1:9875529-9884540 GCF_044706935.1 Curcuma longa | reverse complement strand
TATATAGTTTTGTATATTTGTCTTGTATTGTAGTATGTATAAGTTATTGTAAATTGTATCCAAATAATAAAAACAAGACAATGGCGATTTTGAGAGTGATCCATCTACAAATGCATTAGTTGTGGAATAAGCATCTAGGATTTTGAACTATATAAATCTTTATTTGATTTGTAATATATTCTTTTATATTTGTATTTTAAGTTTTTATTTATATATATTTTGTTGTGCTAACTCGAATCATAGATGTACACAAATGAAAAAAGAATGATCTTTTGCGTGAAAAATTAAGATTACCAATGAAAATTTTTAATCCATAAATTTTTTATGGTAAATATTTAAATTACTGATCATAATGACTTTTAGCCAGTAAATAATTAAATTATCGATCAAAATAAATTTTGATCGGTAATTTTAATTTTTTACTTGTCAAAGTCATATATGACTAGTGATTTTAAATGTATTACTAATCAAAAATCATTTTTGATAAGTAATATTTAATTTTTTATCGATTAAATTTAAATTTATTAGTAATTTAAAAATATCATAAAATAATTAATCAGCAAAAAAAAATTTAAAATATCATTTAAAATTTGTTATAATGATATATTTTAATATTTTTTTTAACTATTTGAATTTTTATTTTTTAAATACTATGATAAAATTTAATAAGATTATCAATAAAAAATTAATACCAAATTATTATAATAAATAAAAATTAATTTATATGTCAATATTTAATCAATAATTATATTATAAAATCTTAATTATATTTATATAAATTTTCTTTCTTTTTTAGTTTTATTTTTATTTTCATTTAATTTTTACCTTAATTTTATCAATATCATTTTCTTTCTTTTTTCTATTTTTATAGTGAAACCCTTCTTATGCCCATGCACATAATCTCTTCGTAAAAGCGAAACCCCATCTTACGTGAAAACCTTTCCTCTTCTCCTTTCAGCGCCGTCAAAAACCCCTTCATCTTCCTCTATTTACGTCGGTAAACTCTAAATCTCCGTTCATCCTTCGTTTGAATAAGATATAGTCATTCCTTGTGTCATTATCACTCGCTCCTTTCTTTGGTTTTTGCACGCTCCTTTTGATTTGAATATACTTTTGTCTTTGTGTCTTATGTGCACCTATTTGAATGAACAACAAGAAGACCTTTGGGTAGGATCCTAAGGTCTAAGGTTCTCGAAGGCGTAGTATACTTGTATTTTTTTCTAAAACACAACTCCTCTCCCCGTAATTTTCCGAGAGATGCCATTCGAGAGACTTTGAGAAGTCAGAGCTTTTTCTTCTCTTCATCTGAGAAAATTATAAGTGCAATTTTTTTTCCATTTATATTATATATCACTTTGTCATTTGTAATTTTATGTGCATTTTCCATATACAAAATAAAATTTCATAGAAACAATAGTGAAATTATAAGATGACAGATTCATCTTTATTGTATCCTAATTGACACTAGATGAAGCTCAAATTGAATGTTTGTCCAATTAAAACTACTACTAATATATGTTTGGATTTATGTTACAGGGGTTGCTGTTGGATTTGAATTATATAATTGATGTATGATTAAGAAATTGTAGTAAGCATGAGCATACAATGAGAATTTCATAGGTCTATATAAGATATATCATAATAAAAAATGATGATAAATCTCAGTTAGTCTCATTGACTATCTCTGGGGTGATCGGTCCGGTCCCACGGAAGTTTCCCACCGGCAAAGATATATCATAATCAAGATCATAGTTGAAGTAGCACAAGGACATAAATCCCACACTGACTTGAGAACAAAACTTATGTAGAGAGGAATATTATTAAACTAATGGTTGGGGGGATTATGATCCCTTTTAGAGACTCCAACCAAAAATCAAAAATAAAAAAATCCAATAAATGTAAATATCATAGGGAAAATAATTTTGTACCTAACTGGACTAAATCAAACTTGGAACAAATCTAGTTTGGATCCCTGGGTCGACATCAATAAATTCCCTATAGATTCCTGTATTCTTCACTTAAATGACATCAATAAATCCCCTGTAGATTCCTGTATTCTTCACTTAAATGACATCAATCAGATCCCTTGCATATTTCTCACACAAACAAAAATCTTAGGATTGAGCATACTCTTTTGTTCTCCCCACCTATCTCTTCTAATTTTCTAAATAAGTAGACTGTTGTCATTGCTGTAGTAGGAGGCTTTGTTTCTAACTACTTAAGCAAAGGGCAACGATTTTTAGTAGGGTTTAGAGCTAGGGTTGCATCAATTCAACGTGGAAGATGGTTTGCACTTTAGCAAAAAAAAAAAAAAAAAAAAAAAAAAAAAGATGGAATCCGTCATTCCAGCGGTCTCACATGCACGGTCGGCTCCACAATCATCTGTGAGGAGATAAATTGAGAAGCTGTAGTTGGTCACGATGGAGGAGGACATTGTTTCGGCTTCATCAAGATTTGATCCTTGCCAATTTTAGCAACTCTATTCTGTCGTAACTAACTCAATTATGTTCCGGGGGCGTGGAAAATGATTTGCACACGCGTGGAAAATGATTTGCACACAACATATACAAGAGGTTTTGAGGAGGGCATTATTTTTCATTCATGTTAATAAAGCAAAAATATATATAGATTAAGTATGCCAGCCAAAAAGACAAGTTGATCGATCTAAAGAAAACAAACAACTAAACTAGTCAAACTATTGAACTCGAAATTAAACACTCATTCCAACATAGATTAAGTGCATAATTTCCTTGTACGTGATAACCCACCCACAATTAGCTGAGTGTAATCAAACCACGGAGTCTTGTTGAACAGAGCTTAGCCACTTGGAGCTGCAGCAGCAGCATTTGTTTCTTCTACACAACAACAACAACACACACACACACACACACACACACACACATATATATATATATACAGATTTGCTATCCTGAGCGACAGCCTCCTGCGCGCCCCGTGAGCGCCTCCATCCGAGCCGTCCATCCGTCCGATCGCCTGATCCGAGCCGTCCGATTACACAGTGTTTCTCCTCGGACCTTCGCCGCTTCCCGCCGCCCGTTCATCGCCGTCTGACCACCGCCGGCCGCCGGACCGGGCCCGTTGGAACCGCAACTCGCAAGCGGTCCGGAGGTGGCCGGATTCCGGCCCCGATTCGGTCGGAATCCGGCCGAATTTCGGCCGAAATCGGCCGCCGGTGTCTGGCGGCGATTTCGACCGGAATTCGACCGGATTTCGGCCGAATCGGGGCCGGACTCCGGCCGCGGTCGACGCGCCGGCGCCGGGCACGTCGACCGCGGCCGGACTCCGGCCCCGATTCGGCCGGAATCCGGCCGACAGTGGCGCCAAGCACTGTTGCCTTGTTTCGGCCGGAATTCCGGCCGGATTCCGGCCCAATCCGGCCGGAATCCGATGCCGGTGTGTGCGCCGTCGAGTTGCTCTTCCAATGAGTCCGGGATGGCTACCGGCGGTGATCGGACGGCGATGAACGGCCGCCGAAAACGCGCGGGGGTCGGGGGGCGCTCACGGGGTCGCGCACAGTGCCGTCGCCCAGAATAGCAATTCTCTCTCTCTCTCTCTCTCTCTATATATATATATATATATATATATATATAAACATGTATAAATATTATAAACTCACGCACGTACTTACGTGATTGTTCCTGCAGTGCAGCAGTTCGGAATAAGAAGCATCTGGCGACGCACAGCAATCCGTCGGAGCACTTGTCTCGGCATGTAGGTCGTGAAGGCTGCGTCGCCATTGTTGTCGGTGCCCGCGTCGGCTCTGAAGGGATCACTTGAGGGGGGAGCAGTACTGTGTTTGTCATGAACGTCTCGATGCGAGCTTAGGCCGATGTAGTAACAACTTGAGGGGGGAGCATTACTGTGTTTGCATAGAAGGTTATGTATTATTTTTCGTTAATTGTTAGACTTCAACGTCTGTATGCATCTACCATCATAGCTTGTTACATGAGGTGACATCATCAGCATGTGCATGAAGGAGATATAATGTATCATCCTTGTGACTCTCATGCATGAAAACAACTTGGTCAGTTATCGCATGAAGAAACAAAACCATTTCGACATACATGTACTTTCACGATATCCTCATCACGAAAAGCTTTATTTCTAAATTACAATGATTACATGGATAACGTAACTCTGTACCATGCATGCATTTTGGATGAATCTTAGCAACGTTCATAAACTCTTCAACATCAGCATAATATTCAACTCAGATAAATCTATATTTTAATCTATTTATTATACATTCAAGCTTTATTCATATACATTGTAACCTTCTACAATAATAAATTTCCATTGAATAGAAATAATATATTAAATTAAACTCGCAAATAGTTTAAACAAATTCTTAAGCACTTAGACTTCTTACTATCAATAACATTTACACTTAATCTTAAATTTGAGTTTGACTCTTAATATTGTGGCCAGGCAAGGGAAAAAGTATGAGATCGTGGCCGACCAAGCTACTATGCGGCCAAGCTATATAAAGTTTAATTAAATCATTAGAACTTACACGATATATTTTTGTTTTTGACAAGGTTATTGTTATCCTATTTGTGTTAAATTTATAAGTCTACCAAATAATAGTTAATATTAACATTTTTAAATTTTTAAGTCCTATAAATTTGTAAGTCTAATAAGTTTGTATTTCAAATAAATTTTTAAGTCTAACAAATAATACTTATTATAATATTAGTTGTATTATAATAATGAAAGGGTTCTACTATTCTATAAAAATTAATGATGAAAGGAATAATCAGGTTGTATGGGGAGGCCGTGCTCGTTGTCGGTGAGTTATTCTAAACATAAGTTTTGCTTTGGTATCGTGCACTAACAATGATACATCAATCATATAATTCAAATTCAACAAAAAAAAACTTTATAACATCGTTACAATCATCTAATGTCAATACAAATGGCAGAAAAAAACAACATCTAGTGTCAATATAATCATCTAGTGTCAATGCAAACAACAAAGTGATATATAATATAAATGATAGAAAAAATATCACTTACAATATAAATGGAAGAACAAGCTTGGAGTCTGTGGAACGACATCTCTCGAACAACTGCGGGGAGAGGAGTTGCATATTAAAACAAACACAAGTGCACTGTGTCTTAAAAACTCTAAACCTTACAATCCTATCCAACAAGCACAAATGACATAAAGAAAAAAAGGTTGGATGAGCTCGCTTAGGCCAGGCAGGCCTGACCACGATGAGCTCGGCCAGGCTTGACCACGATAAGCTCAACCAAGCCTGGCTTGACGTTGCCAAGCTCAATTAGGCTTGCACAGACACCAGCGAGCTCGACCAAGCTGAGCTCGATGTTGACGAGCTCAGTCAGGCCTGAACAAACACCGACGAGCTCAGCCAGGTCGAGATCAACCAGACTTCCCCGACGTCGACGAGCTTGGCAGGTTGTGCTCGACCTCGACGAGCTCGGCCAGGTCAAGCTCGACACCGATGAGCTCAGCCATGCCGACCCCGACACTAAAGAGCTCGCCAAAGGCCGGGCCCGACCCCGACAAACTCGGCCAGGCCAGCCTTGACACTAGTGAGCTTGGCCAAGTTGAGCTCGAACCTATTGAGCTCGGCCAGGATGCACCCAACACCGGTGAGCTCGCCAAGGCTGGGCCCGATGTTGACTAGGTCGCTTGCCTGTCCCGAGACCAGCGAGCAAGCCCAGGCCGAGCCCGACGCTAGTAACCTAAACCTAAAGCAAATCGATGAGGCAAAGACTTATTGGTCAAGAATGGATGAGAATCGGGAATGTCAGAGAGTCGAGAATGTCAGAGATTGAGAGAAGATCGGAGTCAAGATCTGCGTGCGTGAGGGGAAAAAAATCAGGCCAAAACCTTAAAAATCATAATTTTAATGATGAAAATTATCATCCGTCGCTAACTTAGCGACGAAACTTAACATCAGTCACTAATTTAGTGAGGGAAATTATTTTCCATCACTAAACTAGCGATGACAAATAACTTCCGTTGCTAATTTAGCAACAAAAATTATTTTCCATCGCTAAACAAGCGACGACAATTAACTTCCTACGCCAATATAGCGACAGAAAATAAACTTTTATTGCTAATTTGGAGACGAAAAATATTTTCTATTGATTAATTACAAAATAGCAATGGAAGTTAATTTTCGTCACTATTTAGTGATGGAAAATAATTTCCATCGCTACTGTTGCTATTTTTGAATTTTCTTATAGTGACAAACTAAGTTAAACATGCAAGATTTCTATAGCACAAATTGTAAGAACACACGATATAAACAAATTGATTGTTATTATGATTATCTTTTGTCTAGAATGATTCTAGAGGTGGAAAAACCTTAAATGGAATTTAAAAATAAAGCGCTCAAGAATACAATAATGTTCGACAACAATGTATTGATAATGTTGCGCTCGAGTTATCATTTTTTGAAGGTGAAGCGCGATGTTGTAGCACATGGTTGAAGTAGCGTCTGAAGAGCACTGAATGTGAGCATGAGTATGTTGAGAATGAGATTGTTGAAAAGCTCTCCCTCGAGGCTCCTTTTATAGGCCTTCTTCGGATACTGACATGACACTTCCCGATCGATTGAATCATTTTTAATTGCCTAGGAGTTGCTAACATAGCTGTAATGTTTATTTAGTAATAAATCAATTCTGCGATTCTGATTGACCGGACTCCCCCCAGTCGCCTGGAGCTAGGTCGACTTCCTTATTTGACCTCACTTTCCCGTATCATAGGATTCCATTTATATCGGTCAGCCGAAAACTTCTACGATTTCTTGGACGCTGCGGTCGCCCACCCCTTGCTCCAGTCGCCTACGAGATTTCGATTCCAATGGTCGAAGATTATCTCCATCCAGTCGCCTGTCCTCCCTCTTGGTCTCTTGGAACTGTCGAACTTTGGATCCCTGTACTTGATACATGTAATAAGTATGATATTGATTTTCACTTTACTTATCCATATCTTAGTTAGATGTTTAGCTTCCAATTGACCCATTTAGTATGATTTGCCAAGCCACAACTCCCAACTATCTTCACTTGAACTTGTTTGTCAAACCACAACTTCTAACTGCCTCCACTTGGACTTGTTCTGCCAAGCCACAACTCCCAATTGTCTCTACTTGGAATGTCAAAGCCACATCTCCCAGTTGCCTCCACTTAAACTTGTTCTGTCAAGTCACAACTCCTAGCCGCTTTCACTTGGACTTGTCTGTCAAGCCACAACTCATAACTGTCTCCACTTGAACTTGTTCTGCCATGCCACAACTCCCAGCTGTCTCCACTTGAACTTGTTTTGCCAAGCCACAGCTCCTAATGCCTCCACTTGGACTTGTCTTGCCTAGTTTCTAACTAGGATTTTTCTGTTTGGTTCCCAACTAAGACTTTCAACTGTTTGATTTCCAACTAGGACTTCGCACTTTCCTAGCTTCCCTAGGACTTGCTCATTTGCCTAATTCCTAACCAAGACTTCCATATATCAAGTAACTTGCTTACTTAACATAAAATTATCAGTTTATAATAATTTAACTTTATACTTAATTATACATCAAAACACTAAGTTTACTGTGGTGCTCCCAACATCAACAATCTCTCCTTTTTTGATTGTATGAAAATTAAGTTAAAGTTAGTTAAATAAATACTTTTATATTGCAAGCATGATATTCAATGTATGATAAAGGATAATACTTAATTCAGTTATACATGAATAACAAGTTAAAATTTAAAATCACCCCCTTAATCACAACTTCCAATTAAGTTCTTAGAATGAGAAAATAATTTTAACCTTTTCTTCTCTCCCCCTTTTTCATACATCACAAATAAAAATTGATATGGAAAGCATGTATAATAGGCATGTAGTCAACCATGCATAAACCAAATAAACATAGTCAAAATATTAAGCAAGGCAAATCAACTATCAAGTTAAACATAGTATAAGTCAAAATAATACAAGTCCAAAAAAACAAATCTATCTAAGATTGAGTCGATTTAATCAGAAGGAAGAGTGTGACTCATGTGCTGAGCTCAAAACATATCCATTAGCTCTTGTAGTTGGGTGTCCACATGCTGAAATCCTCGAGTGACAGTATCCTCAAGTCGGATCACCCATTCCTCTAAAGTCAAGGCAGGTGGAGACGCTGGAGTTGCTGGTTTCTCATCTCTGGCTAACTCAACCATAATCTTATCAATATAAGGTGTCTGAAGTGGTGGCTCTAGTGCTGGTGACCCTCAGGCTTCCAAACTAGGATACTGTCCACAACTATCAACTTGGCCAAGTTGAACTACCCAACTCCTATGATATCAAACTCAAATAGAGGACTGACATTACCTTGAGTAACATCAATCCCTAGAGTCAAAAAGTTGAAGGTCAAGATATGCCAATATGGTATGTGGATCCATCGACTCATAGTGATAGATGGGTAATAATAATTAACTTAAAAATCTATAGACTACAGTTTAAATCAAACATATGTTTAAGAGTGTAAAAAAGAAAAGAATGAAATGGACACATGATGACTAGGTCTCTCGTGTTAATCGGTAAATTAAATATAAGACACTAAGACCTTACGTGAAGCATAGTCTGTGTCTCTAAGCTAGACAACACTAAAGGTGGTGATGGTAAGGATCCGTTCACCATCAAAGAAGTGACCATAGATATGGTCTAGTGTGATAGCGGAGAGAAGATCAACAAAAGATAAAGAAGTGAAGGGAAAGTAGTAAAATGTTGAGTTCGAGAGACTCAACTCTAGATTTCCCCTAATCAAGATAGGTGTGAGTAGAATAGCCACATCCCCAACTCTAGATGAGTAGGCAAAATCACTAACCCGAGCTAGGTTGTTATAGAACTGGGCACAAAGATCAATGTTTATTGCATGGTCACAGTAAACAAGAGTGAAGAGACCATAATATGCTATGATTTCTGCGATGTCTGGGCAATGATCAATAAAAAATTTCCTACTCGAATATCAAGATGGCATGGGTACATAGGTAAA
>NC_133872.1:9867789-9875429 GCF_044706935.1 Curcuma longa | reverse complement strand
GAAACGATCACCCAAAAGAACTATAGCGCATCAAAGTTAACTCCTACAAAGGAAGACATCAAGACAGTTAGTGTATCTGTTACAACACCAAAAGAGAAATCTAGTAATAGATTAAAGACTTGGCTTCGCGGAAGCAGGAACTTACCCCCAACCTTCTCAGGGTTCAGGAAGCCCAGATTGACATCCTTGGGTAACACACCCGACTGGATGAATTGTTTTACAGCCCCCTGGAATCCGTGCAGAAGCATAGTACCAGTCTTTCTCCCTAGCAGTTCCTGGAGCTCAGGAGAGGTCAAAAAGGCCGCCTTCTGTTCTTCCCCTTGCTTCTGGAGATCGGACACTTGTTTCCGAAGAACTTCCACCTCAGATAGGGCCTTATCCCTCTCATCAAGCGCCCGCTCCCTATGCTCTTTTTCTTCGTTCAGGTGGGATTCCAGCTCTTGTACCCGAGCGGTGGCCTGTCCCAGGTCATGATGGAACGCCCCCTTTTGCTGATAAGCTAATGCAAGGTCGGCCTCCAACCTCAATCTGGCCCTCCCCAAGAGGTCGAGGTCTTGCCGAGCTTTTCCTAACGCAAACTGGGCTTTGTGGGTGGCAGCTTTACTTTCTTCCAACTCCTGCTCCAACTCCTGAAGCCTGGAAGTCCTGAGCTCAACGTCTAACTTTAAGCGATCAACTTCCTGTTTTAGCCCAGCTCCCGCTCGGGACTCGGCCGACTCAGCCAAAACCTCTAGCTGCTTTTGCAACTCCGCCACCTGAGCCTCAAGACGCGACTTGTCCAAGCTAAGAAGAGGCACTCTACGATGGAGCTCCTCACATTGCTTTACCACCTGGACAGAAAAAGGAAAACTCATATCAACCAGTCGGGAGAAAACAACAGCCCTTAAGTAAAAATTCCATACCTTGCCTAGATTACCATGCATATGGCTAAAAATGGAGTCATTGTCTAGAGTAGGCAACACCTCCCTAGCATACCTCTGGAAGTCCCCTTCAGAAGACTCTTCGGAGCGGATCCGGATCGCACGGAGATCCAGAATGCCAACATCCACATGTTGAAATCCCCAAGTGACAGTATCCTCAAATCGGATCACCCGTTCCTCTAAAGTCGAGGCAGGTGGAGACGTTGGAGTTGCTGGTTTCTCATTTATGGTAAACTCAACCATAATCTTATCAATATCTGGTGTCTAAAGTGGTGGCTCTAGTGCTGGTGACCCTCAGGCTTCCAAACTAGGATACCATCCATAGCTATCAACTTGGCCAAGTTGAACTGCCCAACTCCTATGATATCAAACTCAAATAGAGGACTGACATTACCTTGAGTAACATCAATCCCTAGAGTCAAAATGTTGAAGGTCAAGATATGCCAATATGGTATGTGGACTCACAGTGATAGATGGGTGATAAATAATTGACTTAAAAATCTATAGACTAAAGTTTAAATCAAACATATGTCTAAGAGCGTAAAGAATAAAAGAATGAAATGGGTCCATGATGACTAGGTCTTTGGTGTTAATCAATAAAATATAAGACACTAAGACCTTATGCAAAGCATAGTCTATGTTTCTAGGCTGGACAACGTTGAAGTTGGTGATGGTAGGGACCCGTTCACCATAAAAGAAGTGAGCATAGATGTGGTCCAGTGTGATAGCGGAGTGAAGATCAACAAAAGGGAAAGAAGTGAAGGGAAAGTAGTAAAATGTTGAGTTTGAGAGACTCAACTCTAGCTTTTCCCTAATCAAGGTATGTGTGAATGGAATATCCACATCCCCAACTCTAGATGAGTAGGCAAAATCATTAACCCAGACTAGGTTGTTATAGAACTGAGCACAGAGATCAATGTTTACTGCTTGGTCGCAGCAAACAAAAGTGGAGAGACCATAATATGCTATGATCTTTGTGATGTTTGGGCAATGATCAATAAAAAATTTCCTACTCAAATATCAAGATGGCATGGGTACATAGGGAAAAATAAGAGAACCTAGTGCTACAATCCTCGGATGGAAATCTAATATCCTTAGAAGGAAGTTGGGAGGCACTAGCTTGAGTTACTCTACATTTTTGTCTAATACAATAAAATATTTTTAAGAAATAATTTTAAGTTTCAAGAATAAAATAACATGAAAAAGTCAAGTTTTGAATTTGCTACCTAGGCATGATGTTGCAAAATATGCTTTGGAACCGAAAATCTAGGACGAAATTGGGACTTTAAGGGAGAAACAAAAGATTTTTTAGTGTGGGTTTCGGCTGGGTTGTGGTTGACTATATAAAGGTGCTCTGGATGATCGTAGATAGAGCGGTCGACTATGATGGTCAAATGTGGGTGGCCGTGGATTACGTGATCGTTCGAGTACCTAATTTTACCGCTCGAGTAAATACCATTAATTTTTTACCATTGGGGTACAGGCGACTAGGAAGGACCTAGTTGCTTGAGATCTATTGTTTTACCTACCTCAATCAAGTCAATTGATTCTATTACAGTTTGAGTCCGATCACTTTGATTACATCTGGGTCGATCGGGAAGTTAAAAATATTAAAAATAGACATCCAAGCATAAGTTTTTATCAAAATAGATTTTTGAAAAATATATTTTGAAATGGTTTTGAAATTTCCAACATTAGTTTTAAGCTATCTATTTAAAGAATAAAAGCTTTTAACTTGTTGGTCAAATTAAGTGAAAGCTTCCAGCTTCATATAATATATTTGCTGTCAACATTACTTAATTTGATCAATTTTTATGTTTTTAGCTTAGATGCATATTGATGCACTGACATAAGTATTTGGAGTCAAACTCTAACTCTATACATCTCAGACCTTTCTATGTTTCTCAATAGTTATGTTGAAGGGGTTTTGTGAGATGGTGGCTATCTAGATTTATAGGTGTGTGCATTCCAAAGTTAATACCTAGACTAAGTATACAATAAATATTTTTTAAAGATAACAAGAGTTTTGAAATTGTTCCTAGTCTAATAACTAAAAGTTAGCTCCCCCTACTTGAAAGGTCTAATACACTTTAGTTTACTATTTGAGTTAAAGTTACAAATATTAGTATTAATTATATGAATATGTTGTTTAGGTATCCAAAAATTTTGATTTTCTACTTGGTTGACTAGGTATATTTGGAATCCATGCCATCTTACTTTTAACATATCGATTGACTAAGGATAAGTAAGAGACATGGTTCTGGTTTGAGTTATATCCAAATTCAGTCTTGTTGTAAGCAACTTGTCTGGTTCCAAGCATCATATTCAAATATTTAGATCCATATGTAAACTTGCTTAGTGCTGACTCAAGCTTGCTAACTTAGTTCTTCAAGTTAGAATTCTATTCCTCAGGTTGTGAGACTAAGTTGAAGTTCCAACTTGACTAACTTTAGTTGATGAGTCATAGACATCCTTTTCATTAAGGTATTTGACTTCCTTAAGTAAAGATTTGACTTGTGACATATTTAATTAAAGTTCTAATCAGGTATGATACAGTGAGATAAAATTTTTCAGTAATCGATTTCGATTTCTCATTAGTTGACTCATCTGAGTCACTACTAGACTTTGAGGATGATTCAGAATCTGATTCTGACTTGTATCCCTCTTGAGTGGCTACTAAGGCTAGTAGGTTAATTTGATTTGATCCTAAGTTATCTTAGTATTTTTTTTTTTTTGTGATTGCCCTTTTCATTATCTTTTATAAGTGAACAGTCTATTTTAAAGTGTCTCTTCTTGTTGCATTCAAAATATCAGATATTGGTAGATCCTTTCTTGAGATTTCTTTTTTCATAAATTTCTTAAAAAATCTTTCTTTGGATCAAGTGGGCTCCCCTTATATTTGAGAGGTATTCTAAGGCAATTGCCTTAGATAATGTATTATTTATTGGATAAATAAAATTATTATTTGGGTGTACATTTTCTATATATTTGATTTGATCTTAAAGTTAATTAATGAAGTCCACAATAGAATGCATACTATGAGAGAAATTGTGATTGAATCACAATTAGTGGATATCTCTATACATGTAATTATGTACGTATTGGAATATTCCCTAGTCGATGAATTGATGAGACTGGACATCATCGATTCTGTGAGACTACATATATTAGACTCCTTGGTTTTAACCAAACAACCGATCCTAATTGGCTGGAAACATTGGGATGTTGAGAGTTAACATATAGATGTTGGTTAAGGATAACTAGTTCATCAGAAGTAATCTGCCATGAGATTTCATATGGTTCTATGAATGCCTATGAAGATCTTATTGCAGCTTGAGTGTAAGTTTCCTTCGACTTGAGGTATTTAAGTCATTTTGGTCATGGAGACTTATACTTTAACATCTTAAGCAAACATCTCTACGGAGATGTAGACCCGGAATGATTGGGTATAAGCCGAAATGCCTGAAGGTGATTGAATAGCCAACAGAAGATTCATCACTTCTTTAATTAGGAGATGTGTACCCTATGACCATTTGTTAGGATTGTTATTCATAAGTCTTTGGCCAAAGCAGAAACACGTAAAGAAGATGGTCCTCTTGGATAGATATTTTGAATAACTTAAATCTGCAGGACAAGGAACTACAGCTTGCGCTAGGCGTGACATAGTAGCCTAATAGGGACTGACACATAGACCATGTCCTAAACTAAGAGGGTATAAGATGCGTGAAAGGAATAGACGCACGAATAACGGTAGCTGCTGAAGGGTTCAGAAGTGGTTCTGTAATCAACTATGATTTTTTGATTAATTGGGAGTTATGATATACTACTAGGACTCACTCATGATCGATCCGTAATTAATGGTTAATTATGAATGATCAACATAAATTAAAAACCTATAAGGTCACACGCACTATGAGTTTCTCCAAGAGACATAAAACAAGTTTAAGAATTGGATTTTCAAATCGAGAGAGATAGAGTCTGGTTAGACCAAACAAAAGATAAATATGAAAGATATTTGTTGGAAAGGAAGCGAGGATGGACCACGTCTTTTGAAAACCAAGTGAATTCTCTTTGATTTAATTATAAACCAAATTAGTTTGATTTAAATTAAGGTGATTTATTTTGAACCAACCCGGTTTAGTTGTGAACCAAACTTAAGTCTAGCGGTTTGGACTTTAGGTTATTGGATGCAGATTTTTGGTTAGCGAACTAAACCCATTGGAGATTTATAAATATAACTCTTATGAAGAGTTATTTACAACGTTTAAAAAAAAACTAATTGTTAGGTTTAAAATCGTAGCCCCTTCTTCCTCCAATTGCCACCCAACACAAACTCAAAGCCTTCTCCTCTTTGTGTTGTCGTCGTCCCTCCCTTAGTGGTTCTTGCTACCACTGGCCAAAGGAAGCCTTCCAAAGCTCACCACCAGTGATTGATCATCCTAGGATCAGTATCCTTCCAAGGGTTGGCCATCCTAGAGCCAAAGGAAGCTACAACCGGTGGTGGAAGCAAGAAACACGAGGAGAAGCAACGGTTGCTTCTCCACCGAAAGGTGTCACTTCTTTCTTTCATTTTGGGGCAATTGTTGTCACTTTCATGCCATTTAGGTTTGTTTCAACAACAAGCCATATGTCCCCGAGGCCATGGTGCCGCGGTAGGACATAGAACCCGCGGTTCGAATTATGCCTCCATTTAGGATACTGGGCATCTGGGTTTCTCCTTCTTGACAACAAACCATAGTCAATACGACCTGAGATTTATCATTTTTTTTTCAACAGTGATGTGATCGCCTCTATTCAATCCGATTCGTACCCTTGGGTTGCTTCGAGCTGCTAGATACATAATCAGACCGTAGATCCTCTCTTGAATCTCTTGTTTTCCTCCTTCGACTAGAATCGAAATTGAGACACAACACGTGATTTAGAAAAGTTATCTTAAGGTGATCTCGACGTGGATACGAGTAGAGGCAACCTTGCTCAAGGTTACTAGTTGATATTGTTTCCAGCTTCACATCATCCAAAAGGTATAAATTTATGTTTTATCTATGATTATATTTGCATGTATGTGTATCCTTGTGTGGTTGTTATATGTAGTTAGTAATAAAATATTTATTACGCTTCCACTACATATTTAGAGAAATTAAAATTTAAAATTACACATATCGAAATCCAACACCCTTTAGGTTGCACACGTCGATGTGAATCAGATCGAATGGCTCGTTGCTTCTTTCAATTTGTTGAAAGGATGACCTTGTCATTTTTGCTTCGACACAAGTGTCACACTTATGTTTCGGAAGATGAAATATATGTATGTTTTGCATGTTAATTAATTACGCAATACATCATAGTTAACATGTCCTATTCTACCATGCCACAAACATGAAAACTCAAGCATATAAGTGAAAGAGCTTTCATTCTTATTAACTGTGAGTCTAATAGTCATTACATTAAGCTTAAATAACTTTGCTATAGAAGGCAACTCAATCTTCTAGACAATGTTATTCGTGTTGGGAGTTGCAATCCTTCCCTACTTAACAACTTAAGGTTATTCGTAACACACGCATGGAAAATAGAAAATAACAGTGTACAAAGCATGATAGGAAATTAAAATTTTTACAGAATAATAAATTATTCAATGCGTACCTCATTGATGACGTTGAGCGAAGTTGACATCAATCGAGCGGTCCTCGTCGAAGTCCCGCCTCTACTGGTGATCCACGTCAAACTCTCGTCTGGATAGCTTCTGAAGCCACGAGTCGCGTCATCGTCTTCGGTACTAGCCGATGATCGATAACGATCGATTCAAGAGAAAATCTAATTCCAAAAATTATGCAACAATGTTTGTCGCGATTATTTTATGAAGTTTTCTAACTATCATCAAAAATTATATTCTCGGTGTAGTTTTTGGTGGTGAATCTTTGACCGTCGATTTAGGATAAATTGGTCAGAACCATTCTGTTGATGGAATAATTTTGTAATCGCTTCATAAGCTCTCGGTGGCAAATCCTAATTTCTGGCAGCGACTTGTGGTGGTTGGAAATGATTTTCGACCATCAAAGATGTTTCGATAACAGCCTCAAAAGGCTCCTCTCCGACAGCGGCTCTAGCAGACGCTCCTCTCTAGCAGCAACAACTTCTCAAATTGCCGATCTTAGAAAGTGAGCTTTGACGACTTCACAAGCCGCCGACCATGGAAGGGAAAGGCGCCATCAGCTGGATCCTTTCTTCACCAGGAAGAAGAAGAAGATGCGGCGGGCAGTGCCCATGTGATCGAGTAACCGACGGCCACACAATTAGGAGTAGAGAAATCACGATTCCTCATCTTCACTCACGTGGTCGGTGACGCTAGGCTTCCGTGTCCGACAGCGGCTCTGACAGACGCTCCTCTCTGGCAGCAACAACTTCTCAAATTGTTGATCTTAGAAAGCGAGCTCCGGCGGCTTCACAAGCCGCCGGCCGTGGAAGGGAATGGCGCCATCAGCCGGATCCTTTCCTTCACTAGGAACAAGAAGAAGAATAAGTGGCGGGCGGTGCTCGTGCGATCGAGTAACCAGCGGCCACACAATTAGGAGCAGAGAAATCACGATTCCTTGTCTTCACTCACACGATCGGCAACGCTAGGCTGCCATGTGATCGGGAAGACAGCCGCATTTGGGAGTGGCTGGCAGAGCTCGAGATGCGAGGCGCGACGCCGTGCCGTCGGCCATGGTAGAAGCCGATCGG
>NC_133872.1:9806209-9867689 GCF_044706935.1 Curcuma longa | reverse complement strand
CCAGTTTACTTGGTAGCATGGATGGAGAAAGGAAAGGAATCCCTAGGGAAAATAAATCCGTAGGGAGAAAGGAAATCTATTGATCCACTGTCCCCTCCCATGTTTGTTTATTTTAACGAAGGATAGATGAATAAATTCATTCCTATGGTCTAAAATACCCTTCTGCTCCGTTGGGTAGCCGGAGAAACCGGAGATGGCTCTTCGCTGATTGCGACAAAATCAAAGCTGATTTCTCCGACCCGCACCCTTCCTTCCGCGCTGCTTATAAGTCTCCCTCTACCTCCGCTGTCGCCGCCGCCGCGGCGCCGCTAGTAACAATGTTTCTGTCAACGCTTCTGTTAGCATCGACCTTGTGGTCTGAAGCAACGTAACCTAGATGATCGGTGCTTTGCACAAGAAACAACCAGGAGAGATTAGGAGAGCTCAACAGGAGTAAACAATAGGCTCTGGTTTTCCCGGCCAAACAACACAGTGAACTCCAAGTTTAAAATCGCGATCCACCACCCGTACAAGAGGGCAACGCCGGAATTTGCTTCATCTCCGATCTGGTGAAAACAAAGGCAGCGACCAAGGATGAAGGGCTGCTGAGGCAGCGGCGCGATTTTCCCCGGGCAGAAAGCTTGTTCCGCTCCTCCATTTTGTCGCGCGATTGGAGCTCTCTTTTTACCGGAGGATGCCGCAAAGAAGAGGGAAGGAAGGCCACTGCGCTTGGGTTCCTCCGGTCGTTCACCCTTCGCAAGCTCCCTCCCGCGAGAAGAAGGCCAGCGTGCGCTCGGGAAGGACGGCGTGCTCGGGAGGAAGATGAATAGAGGCTCATCTATCGCGAACCGGCGTCGTGGCCACGCGTTGGATCAGAGAAGACTCGGCGGAAAGGAAGGATATTTGTGTAATTTTATTTCCCATCCTTCGCTTTCCGTCCGATTTTGAGGAGATGGATTTTGGCAAAAAATTGATCCGCTGATGGATTATCTTTCCCTTCCCTCATAAAATTTTAGAAAAATAAACAGTGGATGCATGCATGCAAAGGGAAAACTTTCCTCAGTTTTTAGTCCAGCCACCATGGGAACTCGTTAGGATCACAGATTGTGAGATATCTATTATCTCAACACTCTCGACAGTTATTAAGTCAAGGAAATGAGGGATATCTTCTATCCTTAGTGACTCTCGATGCAGAAAGTTTAGTACATCTTTCGGATGTTCACATAATATCCAAATGTGTTTTCAAAAGAAATACCACACTTGTCGTCAAGGCAACAACTAGAGTTTACCATTCACTTTCTAGTACAGCTCCAATATCAAAAGTCTCATATCGGATGGCACCATAGAGTTTGAAGAAAATCATTGCACCTCTATCTGGTAAATAAATAAAATAATTTATTATATATTTTCAAAATTAAAATAAATAATATATATTAAATTAATAAGATACCTTTATTAGGTTATTTAGATTATCCCATTATAGTTAGGAGTTGATTGAAATTATTAACCTAAATTTAAAGTTTAAGTTTAATTACTACGTAAGTTTTTTTTTGGATTGTGTGGGTGTCTCCGCCGCAACCCGCGATAATCTCTGCGCTTCAGCAGAGGGTGGCCTTGGGTCATGAGGGCACAGAAGGCAACTACGGGGTCCGACGACCTCGCAATCACGGTGCCGATAGGTATCGGTGCCAATCCCACACCGGAATAGTAAATACCGTCCGTTTCGGACGGTGTGACTCGGTATTTCAATCCATGTTATCTTCTTACTATCTAGGAAAGTTAATATAGTGGTAGATACATTGAGTAGAAAATCTAAAAGAGTATCGGCTTGCCCCAGTAGGTTAGTGAGGTAATTTTTAGATTTAGATCTCGTTGGAGGCAGACTCAACAAGGTATGTTGGCATCCCTAACTAGTTGAGATTACTATGGAAAATAAAGACCAATATCGCAAATCAATGGTGAGTGAGCTCGATTTAAGCACAAATGAGAATTTTTTCATTATACGGATGGATCGCTTCAATTCTGAGATAAGTTATGAATTTCTGAGGCACAAACCCTATCAAGGAAGATCTCCTTCGAGAAGCATATTGATTGAAATTTATAATTCATCCTAATGGTACCCAAATGTATTGAGATTTGAAATGATCATATTTATGGAAAGGTATGAAAATAGATATTACAAACTGTATAGCTCAATATCTAATTTTCCAACAAATTATGGAAGAATAACAAAGACGATCAATTGGGCTGCTTCAAAAAATAATGAAAGTGGGAGCATGTTAAGACTTTGTCACAGGGTTACAAGGATTAAGAAGGGCATGAATCAATTTGGGTGGTCATTGATTGATTGACAAAGTCGAGTGCTCATTTGTTGCTTACTCATAGACTCCACAGCATTCCCTTTAGTACCATTTCTAACGCTTTACTTTGAGGTTCAGGTGGAGTTTCCAAAAAACATTTGGTCTTAAGCTCTACTGAAGCACTGCTTTTCATACTAATAGCAATTAGAGTGCATTATCAAGACCCTATAGAATCTTTTGTGGATATATGTATTGGATTTTAGTGGTGGCTAAAAGGACCACTTACATTTGGTAGAGTTTGCCTAATTAGGATTCTACTATATGATAGCTCATTTTGAGGCATTTTATAGTAGGATATATAAATCTCCTACTTTATAGGACAAGGTTGGAAAGCGTCAGCTCTTATGCCCACTATAAAGTATTCAGTAGGAAGTAGTTGAGCTAGTGTGGATTGTAAAACAAAAACTGCTAACTACTCAAGTCAACAAAAAAGGTATATGGACCGTAGACAAAGGATACTACAGTTTGCAGTGGGTGATCAAATTTTTCTTATAAGTGGATGAAGAGGTTCAGTCTAAAAGAGAAGTTGGCTTCCAAATTTATTGAAGCTTGTCAAATTTTAAAAGAATGGATTGGTGCAATAGTTTATTGACTTGTTTTACCCCCGGACTTAATAGGAGTGCATACGTCTTCCATATTTCTATGTTGTAGAAATACGTCAAATTCGAAGCATCCTCGAGGATCTCACTGAACCACTCCTGTCTAGTGTCTTACAAGGAATTCCTAATTCGAATTCTGGATTATAAGGAGAAATCAATTGTGAAACAAGTGCATCCACCTCGTAAAACTTAGGTAGCAACACCACTTGAAATGCGCAACAGACACCCCCACCTATTCTTCTCAAATAATTAAATTTAATGATCAAATTTCGTTTAATGGAGAGGATATTAAATACTAAATTCAATCTATAATTTTTCAAGTCTTAAAAAAATTCTAAAATTTTTAAATGCTAAAATAAATTAAACCGATACATCAAAATAGAATGAGAGTCGAATTGAAGTTGAATTGGGATCAAATTTAATCAATTGATTGAGTGATTGGGATTGCGTGAGTCTAACAAAGGTCAATTAGGATTTATTTTGATCAATTTATGATTAAACAAAATTTTAAGTGGAGATTAACAAGTTTAGTCGATTTGGAACAAATTAGGGAATTTTTGAAGAGTTTAAGAATAATTTTGTATCTATTTTCTCTAACTTACGTTTTATTTTTCTCTTCTCCTTGCTATCGCACGTGCAACTTCTTCCCCACATGACATTCAGATTCTTCCCCCACCAACACCATCTTCCTCTTCATCTTCTAACCAGCAATACCTCCTCCACCAGCCATCACTCCCTTCTGTCGATGTCACATTTTCCCCAACCAAAACTTCCTTTTCCCCTTCCTCTCTTCCTGCTCTTTCTAGCCATCATACTAGCACCACCACCACCCCTTATCTTATCACATTGCGCCTCCACCATGTTAGTGTGCACGCGTGCATGGGTGTTAGTCATTGGTAGTCCTTTTCCCCTCTTAGTTTCTCTTCCCCCTCTTTTATATTCCCTTTCAGTGAGTGCACAATAATAGATGCAATCATTCATCACAACACTAGGCATAGTTATTAAAGGCGTTCACTTGGTTGTGCCTAGATGCAAAGTGCAACCAAGCGATCCTCTTGCACCTGTGCACCTTAAGCATGTCCCTTGTCAGAGGAGGAAGAAATCGATCTTGAAGAAACCAATAAAGATTCAACTATACAAATCTGTGATGATGATAATGATATGATTGAGGAAGCTAATGAAGATTTTAATGATTTAAATATTTAAATTATGCACATAACGTATTTATTTGCTAGTGAACTTTATATTTACATTATTATTTAATATTTTATGGACTAAAATTTTGTTAGTGAAATATTTTGACAAAAATTCTCTCTATATATTTGAATTGTAAACTTTATAGCCATAGCACCTTATTTCGATAAGGCATGCGTATTATCTTGCGTCGTGCACCTCAGACCTCATAACACCTATGCACTTTTGGGCATCTCACGCCTTAAATAATTATGACATTGGGTTGTCATTGGAGCCAAGGGAAGCCACCATGAACGATGAGCAAAGGGGAACCCTCCTCTCTTTCACTCTCTCTCTACCATTTTTCCCCATGTCCACAACCATTAGTCAACTCTCCTATTATTTAGACACCCACAACCCTCATTCGGCAATCCTTTTCCCCTCTTGGTTATTGCTCATACATCATCCAATTAAAGGAAAGAACTAGTGAATAATTGTAAGTTGGCATTAGTAAATAATTGGTTAATTCCGATCAATTATGATTTATTGTATAGTATTAGCAAAACATCTACCTTGTTTTGTCAATTGAAGGAAAGGTAAATATTTTATTATATTTTTGTTTTAACTGACTTGTCTAGTATAAAATGGAAAAATAAATTTGTTCCTTGATAGTACGTCTCTCGTTTAGAAATTGAGATTATATCGAGTTAGCATGATCGAAATTTAATCCACCAGCTTCTATTTTTATTAATTTTTAGATTTTTTGTTATTATAATTGTTAGAGATTTATTTTGAGCTTTATAATTATTTTTATATTGTATTTGTAGATACATACAAGTGGATAAATCTATCCTCTATCATTTTGTTTCTTTACATATTCTTTTATGCATGAATACAAATGCACATGATTATTTTGTGCTTCTAAAACTGTCTTCAAACAAGGAGATTAAAATAATAATTAAAATTGTTAAATGAGTTTTTAAAATAAAAAATGCTATTAGGGGGTTAAATAATTGATATTGTTCAGATCAAATGATTGTAGATGATTGTTTTACATGAGAATTAACATAAGAAGGGTTATTTTAAAAATTAAAATATATACTTTGAATTATTCTTCAATTGATACCTATTTTTACTCTTCAATTGATACCTATCATCAAATTTATGACTTTGGTTAAGTTAGATGTTGATACCTACTTATAATTATTAATTATAGCAAAGCATTGCAATCACAATTTATTTGGGCAAACTCTAGTAGTGGGAAATCCTACTTATTTGACTTCTTTATCCGTATTAGACTAATTCATTACTACATAGTATGGAATCTCCATGGAAATTTCAAAAAGACTAATAAATGAGAAAAAGGTAGCAATTTTGCAAAATAAGAAATAGATAAATCAAACTCTGTAATATTTTGCTTTTTCAGCTGTACTTGTGGACATAGGCAATCATCAATTCAAAGGCTAGAGCAACTTCAATGTAACATCAATAGAAAATACTACATGATGGATAAGCATAAAGTCAACCCTATATATGTAAAACATATATATATATATATATATATAGGATGAGAATATCTTCTACCTGAATGTTAGTGCAAGAAACTTCTTGTGCAACAGATGGTGCATCTCCACTTAATTGACCGGCCACATAAATGAGATCATTTTCCTTCAAGTGACACGCAGCAATTTGTGCCAAATCACCTTCAAAAATTACTGGGATCCTGATAACACAAAGGAATACAAACAAGGATCAAAAATGGCATTGGTTCATTCTATATCAACATCAACCAAATCGAACATGTATATACATATGTTTTCAGTTCAGAATTTGCTGATAATCACTATCTTGTCTAAAATACCAAAGTGACATAGGGATTAGCACTGTAAATGAATCGGGCGTTCGTGAACAAGCTTGGTGGCTCAATAAAGCTTGTTTATGTTCATTCAAAAGAATATATTAAATAAACAAACTTGAACACTAGTAAACTTGGTTCATTAACTTTGATGAACAAAATTCATAAACAATTTATGAAACGTATTTGTTAAATTGTGTAATATTTAATTGTAAATTTATTTTTTAAAGGTAAACTCGACTCATTTACACCCTAGTAGAGATTGATCAATCATAAGTGTCACAAAAACTTGGTATTAGTTAAACTTGCATGATTTGACCTATCTAATCAAAATTACTCAAATTTGCAAGAAACAATACTCTACTTAATTTAATACAATATATTTTAATTGATCTAAATGTTAAAATTCGGTGCATAAAAATAAAAGAGATATACGAAATTAAATGAATTATAAAGGCATTATGCTAATGAATTGTACTATGGAATTTTGAGAAAGAATGACAAAAAAAAATGTCTAAGGAGATCAATAATGATCAAAAATCAATTTGGATTCATAACTAGAAGGTCGACAATAAATATTATCCATCTTCTTAGATAATTAATTGAAAAGGTATTGGAAAAAGAAGCAAAACTTACATATAATATTCGTCGACCTTATTAAAAAGACTATAAAGATAAGGTTATATCAAAGATAAGCTCTAAATCTATATATTTTTACACTAATTATGAATAAACAGACACATTTAAGACAATAGTGCATGTTGTTTGCAGATGATATTGTTTTGATAAATGAGACACGTAAAAAAGTAAATGCTAAGCTTATCTTGTAGGGAAACACAAAAAATGAAAGATTTTAAGTTTAGCAGAATAAAATTAGAATATATAAAATTTAAATTTAGCAATATTAGACATAGTGAGACAATTATTAAGATACGAGATGACAAGTTACCTATAATTGAGAGCTTTGAATATTAAAAAATAAAGAAATTAAGAGAGATATCTTATATAGAATACAAGTAGGATGGTTAAAATGGAGAATATCATGATCGTGAAGGAAATTCTACAAAACGACAATTAGGCAAGGCTTGCTTAGGGAAGTACGAAAACCAGTGATGCTTCTTTCTCAATGAAAATCTAAACCGCCTCTTAGGGATGGGACAGCTCATCATGATTGGTCGTTCTGAAGAGAGAGGGGAATCTTTAATGACTGCAGCATGATATTTGCACTTGTCGCCACATCGACATTATCCATGGATAAGGGGAGAGGGAGTAAGCTATATAAAGCCCTACCCCTTTGCTTCATCACTTCTTCCCCTTACTCCCATATGCCCCAGCTTGTCTATTCGCTGAGCTATTCTGATCTGACGATCAAGAGACTAGAAGAGAAAAGGGAGACGATATGCTCTGGCAATTGATAGGGTGGCATCTGGTCCTTCACCACCCTCTACCAAGAGGGGTGCTTGTAACATGCAGTGCCTTTAATGGCGACTTTTGCAACAACAGGTGCCTTTTGATGATGAGGGGCTAGATCCAAGAGGACCTCGTTATCAGCCTCCTCCAACTTAACGGTCCTCCTATTGCACCGGTCATAGGGGAAGCATTGCAACCTTCTTAGAAGGTGCAGTGGTCTTCCCCAACCTTTGGTGGCCTGCTTTGGACCATGATACCTACCATAATGAAAATTATTCGAAAATAAGTTTTCCACAAAGACAAGGTCTCCCGGGGAAGCCAAGGCTTGAATTCCTTGGCGACTTCCCTTGGGCAACCATCTTTCTCCTTTCAAGTGATAATCCTTGGGTAGTTTTACTGACTACTCCCAAGGTACCCTTTCCTAGGACGTATCGCGCTCCGTATGTGGAGTGCTTATGATGTGTCGTATGAGTGTTTGTGATGTATTGTCTGGGTTGTCTTGTAACAAGTTGTAGAGTAACATACTCTTCATTAAAATCATCTCTCTAAAATCATATCTCTACTTTCATTGTGTGTGCTTGTCTATTTCCCATTCCTCGCAACCGCTAATATGCATCCTGTGATGCTCCCGACATTAGGGGAATCGAATGGCCCAATAGAATATCGAGATAACATTGAAAATGCTCCCCGAATGATTTGCCAAAAGAAGCTGACTTCTTACTCAAGGGGAGTAGCAAGGTTAAAAGAAAGCTTCCCAAGGGTAACCTTGCTCCCTTCTATGGAAAACTAGCAGGTCCAGATGAGAACTAAAGAATTAGGACCCTCCCCGTCATCATACAACTAGCTCATAGTTTGGTGGTTCTTCCTTAAAGACTCCATTATACGGTGTTTTCTCTTCGCAAACAATTAGGTCCCGCCGCCTCACCAACCTAGGACACCATAAAAAAAAGGAAGGACTGCAAAACCATAGGGTCCTTTCCTCCCACGATTTTGTCTTGTGCAAATTCGAAGCAAAAAGAAAATGAGGTTTAGGCATTGTTCTTTACTGACCCAGGGACCGATGTGTCAAACTTTGAGAGCCAAGGCCACTTTAAAAAGAGAGGGGAAGGCATGGTGAGCCTTCAAGACCCCCTCTTTCTCCCCTTTCTAACTCGGGTTTCCAAGCCAAAACGCCCAAGTGTTAACATATCGCAGACTTGACTGTATCGGCTTGCAACCCCTGATCAAGGGGCCAAGCAATATGGTCCAGACAAAGAGACCTCGAAGTTAATTCATTACCAGCTAGGTCATTGCAACCCACATCCCCTTACCCTAATTGCATGATGAACCCTCCCAAGTCACATTGGCAATCAAAGACCAAGAATACCCTTCTGAGTGGATCCATCAATAAAGGGATCAAGAGAGCCGTTCTAAATCGATCCAGCGGACAAGGGACTGAGAGAGCCCTTCTAAGTCAATCCAGCTGTCAAAGGACCAAGAAAGCCCTTCTAAGTCAATTTGGCGATCAAGGGATCGAGATAGTCCTTCTAAGTTGATCCAATAGTCAAGGGACCAAGAGAGTCCTTCTAAGTCGATCCAGTAGTCAAGACACCGGGAGAGCCCTTCTAAATCAATCCCACAACCAAGAGACGGGAGAGCATAAACTCAATCCCAAGACCACAAGTAGCCTGTAACCGTCTTGGGTGAGTGTAATAAGGAGGCCATGTCAGATCCCTTGCCTCAGAAGATCATTGAGATCGAGGAGAATATAAAGACGACCTTACTCTATCCCTGGCCTCGCAAGATCAACGAAGTCGCAGAGATAATATAAGGAAGATCTTGCTCGATCCCTTGCGTAGGGGGCAAAAGGAGTCATTGTATTCCCCCACGTAGGGGGCAAAAATGTCATTGTCGCTCTTATTTTCCTTTGCTTTAGTTAAGATTTGCATATTTAGACCCAAACCCTCATCTCATTCTTCCATTAACGAAGAGAAGGAGACTAGGGTTAGTGGTGTTTTAATTGTTGCGACTGGAGAGGTGGCTAGTGTTTGTTTTGATATCATGTTATAAATTGAAAATTGTATTACCTTTAAAACTTATCCAATACATAGAATCTTAATTCCTTTTATAAATTAATATCACGACTTATCTTTCATAAAATAGGTGACTTTTTAATAAAAACTCTACTTATATCTCATAATTTATGGAATAATTTTAACATAATCTTTTGGGATAAACATGATTACAAAATCATGTTTCCTCACACTCCTCTATGGTTCAAAGTTTTACCAAATACCACCTACCAACAAGACTAGTACATATTAGTACCAAAGGAAGACCATAAATTTGGATATCTCTTGTACTTCTTAGTACAAGAGAGAAGTCATTAGTTCTAGTAGTTTAAGATTATGTACCACTTAGCAAGGTCTCGAAAATCATTAATGTGGTCAACCCACTACATAGTGTATATGTGGTACATGGTGGCATATGCAACCAATATTAAAAATACCAAAAACAACAAGTATACTAGTAAAAATAATTAACATATTTACAAGAAAATAAATTAATAAATACATCTAACTCATAATTTCTTATTAAAAGAAATGTCAAGTACACAATACAAAATACATAAGATATGACAATTGATATTAACCAACAATATATGTAAATCGAATATATAAATAACATGAACATAAGTAATATCCTATATCACTCACAAAATAAATGTTCATGTCAATTTAGTGCATCGCCATAAGCAAACACTCACGCATTGGACAACCTATGGTCAATTTGTTGCCTTGTGCGGTGGTTCTTAAAAATCATACTGCTAGTATATGGTCATTCTTTCTGAAGCATACATCATCGCTAAGCAACTTTCTAGGATGAATTTCTATCATGATGAGTATAACATAACTATTGATACAAATCTTTAGTTTCTAGAGTAGAAGACACTTGTTCATAGTATTTCAAAAACGGAATGGCTAGAGCCACATCAAAGTCAACAAGAGCGAAATTTTATTATCAAGTCAACGCGTCAAGTTTAGAAGCGAGCGGACCTGAATGAAAGTAGCCCCCGGATCTTCTTAGAGGTAATAACCGAGACGGCGACACAGGATCCATTGGGTAACATCTGAAGCTGAACCGGCGCACCGACGTAACCGACGAGGTGCATCTGGTTAAGAATCTGCGGTTGAAAGAATATCGACTTCGGGCGTGGCAGGTCCACTGACTTCTTGTAATTTTCCAAGGAGGGGGGAGCAGGCGCTTCGGTGGCAGGCGAAGACGACAACCCAGGAGAGGACGCGGGGTGCATCTGGCTATGAATCTGCGGTTGAAAGGGTATCTCCTTCGGACGAGGCAGGTCCGACGACTTCTTGTAACTTTCCAGGGAGGGGGGAGCAGGCGCTTCGGTGGAAGGCGAAGACGACAACCCAGGAGAGGGCGCGAGGTGCATCTGGTCATGAATCTGCGGTTGAAAGGGTATCTCCTTCGGGAGTGGCAGGTCCGACGACTTCTCGTAATTTTCCAGGGAGGGGGGAACAGGCGCTTCGGTGGCAGGCGAGGGCGACAACCCAGGAGAGGACGCCTCAGGCTTAGGCTCGGTGATTGTTTCGGAAGTGGACTTCAGCGGCGAGGAAGAGATAGATGCAAGTTGCTGGGCGGTGAAGGAGGAACCGAGAGAGAACAGCCATCTAGGGGACCGGCGGGAGTGGGGAGATAGCACTCCGGCGATGGCCCGGGAGAGATTCATGAGGACAGTGCAGCGAGCAAAGTCTAAAACCCTAGAAACCACTTTTGGACGAGGGTGACAACGACACTCGGCAGGGTTTTATGCTTGACCTTTTGACCTCATGGCGACTTCATCTTGACAGGGCTGCCCTAGATCCGGACGTCCATATTTCCTTTATCGGACGGTTGAAAACGCAGCCATTAAAAAATAATAAATTTCAGTTAGTCTTATGAACTCAATCTCTGGGAGTGGTCGATCCGGTCCCACAGAAATTTTCCACCGACCACCAGGATAAATCAGGAAGCGCATACGGCGGCCAATCCCAACATACTTTGTTCTCCATTTGAAAGAAAATTCTTACAAATACGCCGTAGCTGGGATCAAACCGTAGGATCCCTAGGTCACAAATCAAAATGTCCTACCGTTCACCATTGCCCTGGGACGAAAACACAGCCACTAAAGCGTGAGAGAGAAGTCGCTCGCATCGATGCATCGATTCCCTCCCCGCTGGCGGTTGGTTCGAACATTGAAAATTATGAGTCGTCGCAACAACAGGCCTCGAGGGAGAACATATAACTTTGTGAAAGAAAATAAATTTAAGAATAATTTAAAATTGAAAGACAAATGAATTTCAAAGTATTTACTTTTATATTTTTTTTCTTAAGTCAAATCTATTTTTTTTTATCGACTCAAATCTTGATTATTTTAATTGTAGCCAAAAATATAATGAGCCTTCAAAAGCGTGTGGAAGCTATTTGTAAAGTAATCGTCGATGGAGTTGTAAATTTTGAGAATAGAGAAATTCTAGCCTTTTATAAGGCTATATGATAGCTCGAGTCCAAGAGTTTCATATCCGTCGTAAGACAAGGTCACGAGGATATGTTTCAAGCTTGAGGTTCGATGCTCTCTACGTGTCGTCAGGCTATACCATAAGCTTGGGGCTCAGTATTTATCATAAGGCTATATCATGATCTTAGATTTTAGTGTTTTGTGCTTGTTGTAAGGTTATATCGCGAGCTCAAGGTTCGATGCTTTGTGTCTGTCGTAAGGCTATATCACAAGCTTTAGGCTCTGTGTTCTATGCCCATCGTAAAGCTCTGTCACTAGCTCAAGGCTCGGTGCTCCATACATATTGTAAGGCTATATCGTGAGCTCGGAACTCGATGTGGTATGTCTGTCATAAGGCTATATTACAAGCTCAAGACTTAGGGCTCCATATCTATCGTAAGGCTATGTCGTGAACTCAGAGCTTGGTATTTCATGTCTATCATAAGACTATGTTACGAGCTCGGGGTTTGAGGTTCGATGCTCTTTGTCTGTCGTAAGGATATATTGCGAGCTCAAGGCTCAGTGCTTCATTCCTATCGTAAAGTTATGTCGCGAGCTCGGAGTTCAATGCTCGATGCTTCTTTCTTGTCGTAAGGTTATGTTATGAGCTTGAAGCTCAGTGCTCTATGCTTGTCATAAGACTATATCATGAGCTCAGGGTTCGGTGCTCCATACATATCGTAAGTCTATCTCACGAGATTTATAATGCTATGCGCGAGCCTGAAGGTGTTACGCCCTGGGAGCCCTTCTTAACAACAAGCCATATGTCCCCGAGGCCATGGTGCCGCGGTAGGACATCCAGGTTGTCACCCAAGCACCCGCGGTTCGATCCCCAGCTACGGCGTATTTGCAGAAATTTTTCTCCAAATGGGGATCGCAATCAAAGGATACTGGGCATCTGGGTTGGCCGCTGCGTGCTCTTCTCGATTTACCCTGATGGCCGGTGGGAAACTTCCGTGGGACCGGGCCAGTCACCCCTAGGGATTGAGTCAATACGACTAACTGAGATTTATCATTTTTTTTTCAACAGTGATGTGATCGCCTCTATTCAATCTGATTCGTACCCTTGGGTTGCTTCGAGCTGCTAGATACATAATCAGACCGTAGATCCTCTCTTGAATCTCTTGTTTTCCTCCTTCGACTAGAATCGAAATTGAGACATGACACGTGATTTAGAAAAGTTATCTTAAGGTGATCTCGACGTGGATACGAGTAGAGGCAACCTTGCTCAAGGTTACTAGTTGATATTGTTTTAGCTTCACATCATCCAAAAGGTATAAATTTATGTCTTATCTATGATTATATTTGCATGTATGTGTATCCTTGTGTGGTTGTTATATGTAGTTAGTAATAAAATATTTATTACGCTTCCACTACATATTTAGAGAAATTAAAATTTAAAATTACACATATCGAAATCCAACGTCCTTTAGGTTGCACACGTCGATGTGAATTAGATCGAATGGCTCGTTGCTTCTTTCAATTTGTTGAAAGGATGACCTTGTCATTTTTGCTTCGACACAAGTGTCACACTTATGTTTCGGAAGATGAAATATATGTATGATTTGCATGTTAATTAATTACGCAATACATCGTAGTTAACATGTCCTATTCTACCATGCCACAAACATGAAAACTCAAGCATATAAGTGAAAGAGCTTTCATTCTTATTAACTGTGAGTCTAATAGTCATTACATTAAGCTTAAATAACTTTGCTATAGAAGGCAACTCAATCTTCTAGACAATGCAGTTCATCCTTCCCTACTTAACAACTTAAGGTTATTCGTTCAAGTCATCTCGACAAATAAATCTGAAGTTTTTTTTTTTGCATAATTTCAATTAAAAAAAATTATCCTCTATCACTGGCAAACACCATATACCCTCAAAGCTAATTTTAGAACTAAACTATTAAAACCAAAACATACTTATGTAGGAACATCATAATATGCATATTACACGACTAGAAAATGCTTTGGAAAAACAATTTCTAATTAAAGCTTAATATTGAATGGTAACCTTGCTTTCATCACGGTGTATGATGATCCTCTCAACTAACATTTGCGTTTAATAAATTGGTCTCGAAGAATAGCTGAGTTGATTACAATGGATAGAGTTACTGAAGTAGACAAAGGTCGAATCTTATAAAGCCGAAGATAATGTCTTCCTCCGTTGTGATCAACTGCAACTTCTCCGATTTACTTCCTTATAAATAGGCGTGAGATCAACCGTATGGGACCATTGGAGGTAGCGAATTCTATCTTTTGCTGAAGCGTTTAATAAATTATGTCAAAAGAACCACCTAATACAATTTTAACCGAAATTGCTTTAATTAGAAACAACTTTAGTAAAGCACCAACTTCTAAAACTTCTCAAGGATGAAGCAACTTTCACTGAAGTTACTCTAAAGTGAAATATAACGGTTTTTTTTAATCAAAGGACACATTTAAAATTGAATAATACCGAAAAGGTATACTAAATTTTGATATTTCTTGAAAGACACACTTGTTTGTGAGTATATCTCTATCGCTTTTTTCAATAAAAATTAAAAAAATATTTTATATTTTTATTTAAATTGAACCGAACCAAATAAAAAAAATAAAAACTTAATTATTCATTAAGGAAGTTTATACAAAAGTCATCCTAAAAAATTTATTTATTTTTTAAAATATATGTCATTAAACTCATGATCATCTCCTAAATCTATCCATATTTTTCTAAAAATTTAAAATTTTAATAAAAATTAAAAATAAAAATAAAAATAATTAGTAAAAAATTATAAAATTAAAGGAATCTTAATTAAAAAAATATTATTTTTAAATAGCTAATTATAAGAGAAAAATGAAACAAAATTAAATAACTAAAAATAAATAAATTACTTTGATACTGTTTTGATTAAATTATCACTTTGGTATTGCTTTCTTACAACACTGTGGTGCTGATTTCAGAATATCAATACTAAATGGTGTTCTTATTTGAAAATCAATATTATAATTTTTTGAAAGTTTAAAAACTTTTTGAGCAGTATTGAAAATGCTTTTAAACAGTAACTGAGGATACACTTGGACTCCTGAGCACTACATAAATTTATAGGACTTAGAATGAGTGTAATCTTAGCATATGAAGATTTTAATCAAAATTTATTGATAGACCTATTAAATTTGGATTTCTAAAAAATTACTATGAAATAGAAGAGTTAAGTGTGGAGATGATATATTTGTTATGGATTATGACTTTGAGTCTCAAGCAAGAAGTTATGGACCTATGTCAATTAACATAAAGTCTGAAATTTTTTAAACCTTTTGAGTACTGTTTGGAATGCTTCAAGATAATAACTGAGGACCATTACTTGTACTCCAAGGCACTACATAAACCTATAAGACTTGGAATGGATGTAATATGAGCTTGTTAAGTCCATTAATAATTTTTTATCAAAACTCATTGATATAATTTAATGGATTTTAATTTCTAAAAAAAATACCATAAAATGAAATAGTTGAGTGTCGAGAAGATATAGATGATGTGCAATTATGATTTTGAGATTCCATCAAGAAGTTATAAATCCATGCCAATTGATAAAAATTTTAAAATTTGATAAACCTTCTAACAATTGCTTGGAATGCTTTGAGATAAATCATGAAGGACACTAGGGTACTACATAGACTTACAGGATTTGAAATATATACAATCTAAACCTGCTAAATTCATCAATGAATTTTAATTGAAATTCATTGATAGACGTAGAAAATGTAAAATTTTTTAAAAGTTATCATAAAATGAAAAAAGTTGAATATCCAAAAGATATAGATGTTGTACACTCATAGTTCTAAGTATCCTACAAGAAACTTGACACAAACTCTGATGTTGATTTTCAAATATCAACACCATGTCCTATTCTGAGAAAGACTAGTGTTATTCAAAGACTAATATTAAGGCGGTGATATTTTGACAAAACTAACACCTAAATAATTTAATCAAAATAACACAAATAATTTATTTATTTTTAATTATTTAAATTTTGATTTCTACTTTTCAATTTTATTTCATTTTTCTCTTATAATTAACTACTTTAAAAAATAAAATAAAATCTATTTTTTATTTTTTAAATATTCCTTTAATTTTATAATTTTTTATTAATCTTATTTTGTTTTTTAATTTTTATTAAAACTTCAAAAAAAATGAAAAAAAATATAGATAAATTTAAAAATTAATCATGAGTTTAATAACGTAAATTTAAAAAATAAAATATAATCATTAATGACTTTCGTATGAAATTATAAAATAATTAAATATTAATTTTTTTTAATTTAATTCAGTTTGACTTAAAATAAAAAACCCATTTTTTAAAATTTAAGATTGAAAAAGCAAGAAAGGTAAATCGAAAACAAAAACGCCCCTTAAAAAATATCAAATTTCTGATACGCGGTAACTCTGTCCTTTGATAAAAAGTCCAAAATACAATTATAAATGAGACAAGTACCTTTTTCCCAGCTATCAACTCATCAGATATGCGAGAGGCTAATTTAGCTGCCAGTCACCCGGCATGCATTCAGTGTAGGTTCACAAAATTTGCGTCAGCAGAATTGCACGTCTCCTTGTGCTTCAAGAACAGATAATGATAAAGTTTCGATCAATCTGTTCGACAAAAGCTTAGAAAGAGAACCATGTCTGTGCCTAAGATGACGATGATGCTGTCTCCACTGGGGATGCCGTCTCCACTGGGGGCAACTTTGACAAAGCCCAGTCAGGAGTGTCGATAGAACAAAGCCACAAAGATTCGCCAGTCTCCTTGTGCTTAAAATCAGGATATGACTTCTTCATCTGCAAATCTTTCTATAATGTGATAATATCAGTCAGTCGATCCGGGAATAGATTCAAGATGCACTAAAATAAATATCATATTAATTTATGGTGATACCTTCCACGCTCTGTTGTCCCACCAGTCGTTCGGATTATCGATTAGGTTCTTCCACAAATTTTCTGTCAGTGGGTATTTAAAATTAAAAGTCAAGAAGAAAATAAACAAACAAACCCAATGGTTATCAAAAGCTATGATTTGCTTCAACTGAATCTGATATGTGAGAGACAAACTTGAACATTCGGTATTAAGAGCATTTTCTTAAAATTAGTAAAAGCAATCTTCATGAAATGAATCAAACAGACAGACTATCAAAGAGTAACAAGCAAGCTTAAAGTGAATTGGCAAATTGTTGTTGCACAGGTGTCTTTCCCTATAATCCTACTATCATGTTCTGCATCTAGCAAAGACTGTTAAAACCCATTGTAACAGCCCAGTCAGCAGCTGAGGACTTTGGAAGTAATTCTCAAGGTCTTGGTTTCAAAATCAAACCAACAGCTATCCTTTTAAAATATGATGTATTGAATGCAAAAGCAGCAAAATTTTCCTGACAGTTTACTATCAACTTTACATGTGACAACAGATTAGATCGCATATGATTAACGGGCTAATGTTAATCCTAGCAAGAGTGTAGAAATAGGGACATTAAACAATTCTTAAATCAAGCTACTTGAAATTTGCAACAAAAAAGACATCAAAGTATATCCAGAGAATAACATCATTCCAATTGACAATCTGCAACATAGAACCAATGATTTGGGATCAGTTATATCAATCTTCTCTCTCAATAAACCTGTATAAAAGGTTTTATCACTGATAGCATTCACATCAATTAAGTCATTTTCATCGCATTACTAGACATTTTTTAAATCTCTGTATACATACACCTTCGACTCAAATTGGTTTAGCTCAACTTATATTAACCCACTGATTGTCTTTGAACATATTTTACCATCTCAATCTATTCTCTCTTTTTTTTTTTCTAATTCATTAGAGTTAAAATTGTTCTTGAATAATATATATTTTCCAAGTAGTGTTTGTTAGGACTGATGCTGGTGTGGTAGAGAATATAAAAGAAACACTAAAATCATGATCAAACCAAAGTGACTCCACATTTTACATAGTTCATGATTCCCTAGAATCACTACGTCGATAGCCTATGCATATGAAGTCCACTATCTTTTCTTCTCTTCAGTTAAGCATGAAGAAACTCTTATAACAACAATTACCAAAAGGAAAAATATAATAAAAATAAGAATAATAACGACTTTAGTAGAGCAATATGTAGGTATGATTTGAACTTGGTTGTTGTTTTCATCTCGCAATCCCTTGAGGCCCCTTACATAGCCCTCAATCCAAATCTTGTCATTTTGTTAAATAGGTGACCTTCAGTCGACTAATCCTCTAGATCTTTATCCAAATCACACTATTGGAACTTCAATTGGAAGTCTTACCAGCAGTTAACCGGTCAATGCTTAGTCAACTGGGTCAATCAACTTGGAAATCTTTCATTCCCCTCGATCAACTAGACCAATTGACTTGAAAACATTGTGTTCATTTTCAGATGAGCCTCAATCAACTAGCTAGTTGACTAGAAAAACATCAGTTTGTTTAGTAAGTTTGTCAAATCAATTGACTCATCCAACCAAAATACCCTAATCAGACATAACTTAGGATATTTGGACCATTAGTCGACTGATCCTCATATACTAGTCGCTTGGATCAAACCATAAACTCCTTGCGCATTAATCGACTAATCCAACTCAAATACCCCAATTAGATTTAACATGGGGTATTTAGACTACCAGTTAAGTGATTCTCATATATTACTCAATTGAGTCAAACTCCAAATCCCCAACCACTTAGAGTATTGATCCATCACCCACATACAGAATCATTAGTTGATTGATCAAACCATAAACTCCTAAAACACAGAAGGTATAGTTTTCTCAACCACCACTTGAATGGATCCCAACACCAGTCGATTGGTTTCTTTCACTTTGACCAAATCTAAGGTCGAATATGCATAAGTTTATTGTCTACCCTAGACTTGTATACAAGTCACCACTCATATCTCCCATGGAGTTTTCTCAAAGTCTTGAACCCTTCTACCATCAAGTTGTGTCCCACAGATGCTATGAACCCTTGACTCCTCAGTCATACTTTTGTGCAATCTCCTCCTCAACTTGTCATGCTTTGATACTCCTCGTCCTATGATCCCTCAGATGCGCCCTTCTCGAGTCTCATAGACTTCAAGCCATCATGAACGTTGGTCATGCCAAGTGAACTTAGTAGGCCCTGCACAATTTGAGTAAAGCATTTAAGTTAGAAACACTTAGCTATCCAATTGCAAAGGGGGACACATCTCTCCTTTTTGATGATTGGGGATTGGTTTTAAGTTAGTCAAAATCATAGCAATATATAAGGAAAGCCCTAAACTCTGCCTTCGCCTAAGCTCCCCTTGAGTTAGAAATATTAGAAAAACATAGATAAAAATGGCTAACTTAACCATACATTTAATATGGCAATCAATTTTAAGTTAGTCGAATCATAGCAATATATAAAGAAAGTCCCAAACTCTCCCTTCACCTAAGCTTCTCTAGTGTTAGGAATATTTGAAAAATATAGAGCTAAAGTAACCCTAAATTTAAAATGGCAATTGGTTTTAAGTTAGTCAAAATCATAGTAATATATAAGGAAAGTCCCAAAACACCTTCACCTAGGCTCCTCTTGAATTAGGAATTTTAAAAAAATATAGAGAAAAATAGCTAACTCAACTCTAAATTTCTCCCCCTTTCCCATTCATCAAAAGAGTGCACTGAAAGTTAGTTGAATGAAATAAAAAATTAATAGATTGTGATACATTAGTTAACTGACACCTAAACTATGCTAAATTTCAAAAATTTATTTAAAATTTTAAAAATTTTGAAAATTATCTCATGTATACCTATTAGTGACAAATCATTTTTCATAAAAAAAAATGCATGCTAAAAAACAATTTTGTTATAAATACGAAAATATTCAAAATCTATTAATTTTGTATTAAATTTTAAATACAAATATAAAAGTCATGAGTTTACAGCAGTATATAATGTTTTAAAATTTTGAAATATTTTCAAATCATATTAAGGTCATGTCAACTATATAATAATTATAGCAAATATTTTAATATGGTTGACCTTAAAGGTCCTTTATTAGCTAAGTAGCGTTTTTGGTACCAGAAACAAATTCCAATTGGGTTCTAAAAATTGTGTAGGTCTCTATGCCTTAACTATTTTTCTAATTTTGCCTTGCCCCTAGCTAATAAGCTAAAATATGTTTTTTTTTTTTTATATCCGTTATACCGTAAGCGTTTTTTTGCTAAAATTAACTCTTTGACTACCAATTAGCATATCCAAAGATTGTGATCTAAGAGTAAATTTTCTAAGGATAATTTTAAGGAATCAATTTGTTGACTTACTGTGTCATCTCTTAATCTTATTTCTCCTTTTCTTCATCAGATGAAGCTATACCATCATCAATCGTCATGAATGTATGTTTGCATCATTGTAGATTGCTGAGAATAGAGCATTTTGTTGTTTGGTTTGTCTAATGAGCTAGTCTCATCCTAAATGGTCTGGAGCACCTGTGCTTTACATTTCCTTCCTTTTGGTAGTTATAGCATTGAACCAAACACCTTCACCTTGTTCAATTGGATTTATTTTTGAATTTACTTCTTACCATACTTACCAAACACGTCTCACCATTGTTGTACTCCAAGATGAGCTCTTCTAATTTAGGTGATGATCATGCCTTTCCCTCCTGTTCCCTTCTAGCCAAGACTAGATTGTGGTGTTTGTGAGCTTGGTATTTGGGCCCCCAAAGGCAAGCACTTCTAACTCAGAAAATAATACGGTTCAAAATTTTCAAATAATATAGTTCAAAATTTTCAAATAAAATGGTTTGAAATAATACATATCGTTCGAGTCATAAATCAAAACTCTAATACAGTTCAAAATTTTAAATCATGCTAGAAACCTTTGGTTCCCTTTTGACAAACCTCATTCTAGTCGACCAGCAAGTCCATTCGAAAGCATGTGGACTAGAAAACATTATGTTCATTTTCAAATGAACCTTAGTCGACTAAACTAGTTAACTGAAAATTTGTTCATTTTTAAATGAACCTTAGTCACCTAGCTAGTCGACCGAAAAATATTCTATTCATTTGGTGAAGGTTTGTATTATCAGCCAACTAATTCTTAGCCACCACTCAACTGATCCATCCAAAATCCCCAATCAGCCATAACTTGGGGTATTTGGACCACCAAACATTTAATCCTCATAGACCAATTGACTGTCAAACTACAAACTCCAAACCACTTAGGATATTCATCCATCACCCACTAATCAACTGACACAGAACCATCAATCAATTGATCAAACCTCAAAACCCTTTACACATATTGTTTTCTTAGCCACTAGTCGACTGTTTCGTCTCACTTTGATGAAATCTAAGGTTGAGTCCACCTAAGTTTGTTGTCTATCATTGCACTCCACTCACATTTAATTGTGGAGTTTCTCTAAATTTAAGTCTTTTGTTGTCAAGCTACGTCCCTCAAATACCTCGAGCCCTTAATGACTCCTTAATCATCACTTGCATCTTTGCTTACATAAATCTCCTCGACTTGCTACGCTCCGACACTCCTCATCTTGCGATCTCTCAGAAACACCATCCTTCTCCAATCTTATCAACCTTATGCCATTGAGCCATTACAAACTTTGACTATGCCAAATCCACCTGTATACCTAGTAAACCTTGCACAACTTTGTACACAAGTTAGATAAAACACAAATCTAACTTAAACAATTTGCCCAACTCATTAACACGCTTAGCTGTCTAATCACAGAGGGGGACAAGAGTCCTAAGAGTATTTTCTTAGTAATCTAAGAATATTATGTGAAATTTCAACACAAAAAATTAAATTGAAAAAAAGGAAGATGGAACTAGTATCAAATGTAGGGGTTGAAGATGGTCCGACTAAATGGAGGTGAATAGACAATGAATCCAAATCGTCAATTCCTTGCACCAATACAAATAAGTGCTAATGTGTATTTTAATTCATGTCATTATATATATATACAATGAAAATAATTTTAAAAAAATAACATAAATGCTAACATACAATTTTATGTGGTTCAGAAATGCTGCTCCTACTCCATGGCCTTTGGTGTATCAATTTCAAATCAAATCTACTAGTATCACCACTTTACTAGAAGCAATGGGCTATCAAGTTCAACCTTATGTAAGGGTTTCATTCAACAAATAACTCATTCTTCCGAAAAAAAATTAAGCAGAATAAAGTTTAAATTGATGTTTTCAACCTTTGTCCAAATTTTGAGAGACTTTTAAGCATCTTAAGCACATCAAATAAACTATAAATAATAATGCCTTAAAGTGTCCAAACACTTCCCAAGAACTTATAAGCATAAGCAAAAGTTCTAATGGTTACTATTCAACCACCTTCAGTTGACTAAAAAAGGTCTCTAGATAACTAGATTGCCAAATATAGCAGTTAAAAGTTAATGACTTTATGTCCAGTTGACTACTCATGTCAAATAAACATTTTGTGATCTAGAAACTTGGGTAGTCCTCATCATTTAGCATACTACACTTAAAAAGATACAACACTTGAGACGATCAACAAAACACAACTTGGGATATCAATCAGACATTTGAAAATTTCACAACCAAACCCTAGCTAGCTTACTTGATGCATGGGCAATCACTACATCATTACAAAGACAAAAACCAATTAAAGTCCCAAACATGATCTCTTATGGCTCTTATGTGTCTAGGTCTTCAATTCCTCAATTTAGGCTCCATGCCATAGAGTCCTCCAAGCTTTGTGAGCTTTATCTCCACTCAATTTAGCTCCATGCCATCAAGTCCACCAAACTCCCCAAACTCCATCTCCACTTGATTTAAGCCTCCAATCATCAAGTCCTTGAGTTCTTCCTAAGCTCCATGATCACCCCATTTTGCAATGCCAATAGTTTGATATCCTCAAGTCCAAAGCTCTATGAGTTCTATATGCACTGTCCAAGCACTAGTTCACATGCCCATGACAAAATTACAAATCGCAATAACTTAACACATACTTCCAACACATTGAAACTATATGGTTAAGTTGAACCACAAGGAAGCATTATTTCCCTAGTAAGTCACTTCATTACCATGGTACAACATTATGCATAGCTTAGATAGTAAGGTAGGGCAAAATTCAACCATGAATAAATTATATATTCAAGGTTGCACATAAGGAAACAACAACAATTGGAAACCAACTAAATCAAGTCAAATCAAATCATATCAAAAAATTTCAGTATAGTGGTTATATTCCTGCTTTGTTTTAAAAAATAGGAAAGATATGAACTTCCATTTGGGGTAATTTTAAACCAATTGTAGTTGTTATTGGGAGTTGTGTAGTGGGTTTAGCTCTTTTAGTATAAGGCTATACATAGAAACTTAAATACACCATGTTCTAGGTGTCATCAAATAATAAAATCAATACAATTGTATTACCTCCATTTAACATGGCATCCCTTTCATGATTAGAGATTTGCAAAACAACTCCCCTCAGAGTGAGGACAATAATGACTATGGTATCCCCTAATCCATGAACATCTCCTTCAAAATCCTCCATTGAACAATTCTCATTGCGCATTCCATGATGGTCTCCATCCTCATCTTTGCATCCTTAGCAGCCACAAATGTGTCATCCTTTTCTTTCCTATGTGAACTCCATTTGGATGAAAAGCCAAATCCCTCTTCAGTGCGCACTCAGACATCATGCTCACATATCCAGCATCCCTGCACAGCCATGTCCGCACCTTGCACCCGTTGGAATCTCTGACCTTGCACTCTACCACACTAGAAGTTGGAGCTCACGACACAACTTCCTCCCACCTGGACTCCAACAACTCTTTCTCATTTAACCATGATGTTAAACTTCATATATTCATGAGGTCTCTCCAACATCTCAGCAACAGATCCAATCTTCCTCCATGTGACTTCCACTTCTTTACTATGGTTGGCAACTGCTCTATTGCTTTCTTTCAGTATCTACTGAATCTAAAGCCTTGCAACCTGTGTATGCATCAATCTCTCTCTTGTGTCAGCCCCAAGAACCTCATAGAGTGCTTTTCTTATCCATTTTCACGTGTCTGCAATGTACCTACATCAACATAGAGAAAAGTTCATTCGAGAGACTTGTCTTCTAAATTCTTGCCTCAATCTCCAACATGCCCCTTGGACTCTCGTTCAATGCTTTTCTTTTGATTTTTAGCCTGTCATGTACTACTGTCTACTTTGTCAAAAAGAAGAAGAAGAAGAAAACGAAGCCTACTTAAGGGACTCGTTCCTAGGATGTAATGTCTTCTTTTGTAGCCAACATGCTAATCTAGGGTCAAAGAATAGATTCCAGCAGATCAACTCACATTCCAAATCTTTATTTCTGCACTATGCTTGTAGTATGTGTTCATTTTAGTCATGGTCATGTGTTGATTGCTTTTAGTGAGATCCTTTTCAAATAAAGAAACATGTACTCACACTCACACATGAAGAAATTCTAGAAATCCACCAGAAAATCAAAAATATGCATATTTTATGAGATGATTGTTGCTATATGCTCCAATATATAATCACTGATTTAGCTGAATAATTGATGTAAATAGGCAGATATTTCTCTTCATCTTATTCTCATGTTAGGGGATCTTCTCAATTTCAAGATCCCATATGGATAATAAATAATCTGATTAGCCAAGCCTAATTCTATCATTTTGCTCCGAAGTAAAACCAAGAGGCACTAGATTTACTTTAGGATGGGCACGAAAGGATAGGGCTAGAATGACAATAGGCATTTGTCTGTTCTCTAAATCACATGCCTTGGTCTGTTTGAAAATATCCAGTACCAAAGTCTCTCTCTCACACACATTTATCTGTTTGATTATTTTTGTTGATTTGTATTTTAAAATTTTTAACTATTTAGGTATGATTTGGTTTGGAATTCTCTCCTTGAATAATAAAATGAGCAATTTTCTAGAACAAACACTAAAAATATTACAATTATGAGACATCCTTTAATTAGATTTTGATTTTGATTTTTTTCAAACTGGAAGCTTATAACTGACACAGCATGAAAGATGCTAAATGGCAAAATGCTCACAGTACAAAAAATTAGTCACCTATAACAAACAATAGGAGTCATGGATTCTAGACTAAGTAGAACCAAACTACAAAATACATATTGATGATTGCTAAGGGCTTATTTACATCCCAGAAATGGAAGGAAAGTAAATAGGGTAATGAAAAATAGTATCTTCTAATAAACTCTTCAAGTTTTCTAGTTTTTATCCCAGTTTTTTCCCCAGAAAACAAGCCCAAGAGATCAATCAAGAGCATAGTAGAGGTAGATGCACAAGAAGTTCCTACAAAAGTTCCTATAAGACACAAATCTTAAACGTTGATAAAAGAATGCAAATTTGATGAAATGATTCCTTATGAAGAATGCAAATTTGATGAAATGATTCCTTATGTTGTAAAAAGGAAATACAAAATTTAGAGAGAGTCATCGGGATCATCAGTTGTTACATATATTATGAGAACAAACTCAAGCTAGTCCATTGAAGATGAAAATGTTGAGGTATACATGTCATGTTACTAAGTAGAGAAGACATTAAATTACCTCTAGAAGGAAAAGAACATGAAAACATACAGCTTAAGATGTGCTCAAAGAATCCTCGATAACTAAGTTGTCAAAGTTACTATATTCCGTGTGAGAATCTTCAGGTGAATGTGCAGAGTTCAAGATACAATAGAAACAGATGGAAAGAATTCAAAAAAAAAAGGAAAAATAAATCAGGTACTATGGAAATGGGAAACCCATGCAAAAGAGGTTAGATATTGATTATTTACTATGAAAGAATAACAAGAGACTTCACCCCTCTTAATGTAACTAAGGATGCTTTGATACCACGAAGTAGAATAATGGATCGAGGGAGGGGATCCACCCACTTAAAGTTGTTTATTGTTACAATGCTGGTTCAAGAGCCAATAAGATAAAACAAATCAGATAACAAAATTAACCGTTGTAACATCAATCAGGGATGTGCTTGTAAGAGAGAATCTATATTGATCTAAATGCTAATTCAAAGAAAACAGTCATAGAAATGTAAGGAAAAGTACTTCTTGTCTGATAAAGACCACGCTAAGTATCAAGTTAATATGTAGCAAATCACAGAATGATATCATGGAAAATCATTAACATGTGGAAGAAGCAAATAGAACATGTTTGCAATATCTCCATGATGTGGATGGTATTAAGGATATAAGGTTCAACTTTTTGAATAAGTGAATAGTCTATCAACTTTAATATGCAAAAAGTCCTATATTTAAAAATTACTTACAAAAGTGAAATATGTGCACCCACACATTAGGTTGTAATATTAAGGATATAACTATATAGATTGTTCTCTTGCAACACTCACCATTATTTTTTAGGGTAAATCATTATCCAATCAAATTTAACAAAAGGAAAAAAAATGACTGACTAGCTGGGCAAAACTCAATTTCAATACCCACCTTTATTTTTGATAGATGATGCATAAGTGTATTCTTCTTGTTTAGATTTACCAGCCTCTCCAAGGTATTCACCTATGAACAGAAAAGAACAAATATAAAATTAGCACAAAGTAGTCAAATATCACAATTGTGGGAATTCCCACTTTTAATAGCACAAATATTCAACAGATCCACACTTACTACTTTGCTGAAGGGGTAGTTTTTTGTACACTATACTTACGAACGGTAATCCTTCCAGCCTCTCTGATACCCAACTTGGTGCCCTGTCTAGCCATAAAGACTCAAAAGTCGTTCGGTTTTTAAAATCTGGATTGTTTGGGTTTATCTGCACAGCAAGACAAGTGAATAAGACAGACTTAATTGGAAATGCAAAAGCATGAGAGGATATGTGAAAGTGAATACCAGTCCATTCAACTTAGCTTCTCGATTATCGTACCAGTCATGTGGATTTAGAACAAGATCATCCCATGACTTCTGAGAGCCCACCTTCGGTGCATTGGCTAAAGAAAAAAAATGTAGAATCAAGAATTACTAAAAAAACATGGATGACAACCTGAGTTAATTCCAGTTATGCAAAATAACAAAAGAATTCTTCGTCCCTAATTATAAGATACAAGGCCTTCTTTATATACAGAGTTAGGGGTCTATTCTAGGAAATAATTAGGATCCTATTCTAGGAAATAAAATAGGATTCTATTCTAGAGCCTAATTTGTATTTTAGGTAAAAAGGATAATATATATATATATATATATATATATATATATATATATATATATATATATACAGTGGACCCTCAAGTTGGAGCATAGATATTAATCATGCCCAACTTGTTACAAAGATAATCAACTCGGATCCCACTTAAAGCTTTTGTGAAGATGTCCCCTAATTGTTTTCCAGTTTTTACCTATCTTGTAGTGATCAAGCCGTTTTGAATTTTCTCACGAACAAAATGACAATCAATTTCAATGTGCTTAGCCCGCTCATGGAACACAGGATTTGATGCAATGTGAATAGCAACTTGATTATCACACCATAGTTTTGCTGATACTGAAATTTTAAGTCCTACTTCAATCAACAGTTGATATATCCACATTATTTCACAGACAGACTGTGTCATATCCCTATATTCTGATTCTGCACTGGATCGTGATACAACCTTTTACTTTTTACTCTTCCATGATACTAAATTTCCTCCAACACAAATACAAAAATCCGAAGTAGACCTTCTATCCATTTTAAAACCTGCCCAATCTGCATCTGAAAAACATTCAATATGAGTGTACCCATGATTTTTATATACAATACCTCGTCCGGGTGCGCTCTTAAAGTAACACAAAATTTGCTTTAACGTTACCCAATGATGAACTGTTAGAGATGACATATACTGACTAATAACACTAACCGAATATGCAATATCTGAATGAGTCACAGTAAGATAATTCAACTTCCCAACTAACATTCGATATCTCTCTGGATGTTCAAATAATTCTCTATCTACTGTAAAGTCCACATTCTGAGTTATTGGAGTACTACAAGGTTTTGACCCTAATTTTCCTGTCTCAATTAACAAGTCAAGAGCATATTTCCTCTGAGATAGAAATATACTATTTTTACTCCTCATAACTTCAACACCTAAGAAATATTTTAGCACCCCTAAATCTTTTATATGAAACTGAGTGAGAATAAAAGATTTGAGAGATGAAACTCTCGTAGTATCACTTCCAATGATAACAATATCATCCACATACACAACTAACAGAATAATAGTATCACTTCCAATAATAACAATATCATCCACATACATAACTAACAGAATAACACCAGCTCCTGACTACTTGTAGAACACAGAATGATCAAACTTGCTTTTCTTCATACCAAACTTTTTAATAACTTGACTAAATTTTTCAAACCAAGCACGAGGACTTTGTTTTAAACCATACAAAGATTTTCGAAGATGACAAACTCGCCCCATCTCCCCTTGTGTAACAAAACCAGGAGGTTGTTTCATATACACCTCCTCTTGAAAATCATGGATTCTTAATATCAAGGTAAAGGCCAATGATGAGTAGCAGCAAGAGAAATAAATAATCAAACAGATGTCAACTTTGTAACAGGAGAAAAAGTATCAGAATAATCCACACAATAGGTTTGAGCATAACCCTTAGCAACAAGACAAGATTTTACTCTAGCAACTGATTCATCTGAATTGACTTTAACAATGAATATCCATTTGCATCCAATAGCTTGTTTTTCTGGAGGTAGACCAACCAAGTCCCAAGTATCATTATCATCCAAGACTTTCATTTCTTCTATCATTGTATCTCTCCAACCGGGATGAGATAAGGCCTCACAGACAATTTTATGAACAGAAATAGAGTCAAGTGAAGCAATAAAAGAGCAAGAAGAAGACGACAAGCCATTATTAGAAACAAACGAAGAGATAAGATAAGTACGCTGCGTTTATCTCTACATAATGCAATAAGATCATCATTCGGAGTTGGATCTGATAATGAAGTAGTAGGTGCAGGACATGAATCAAGAGGTTGACGCCTAGAATATACTTAAACAATAGGAGAGAAGTCGAGATATGTGAGGATCGGAAATAAGGTGTATCTTCCATGAAAGTAACATCAATTGAGACAAGATATTTATTAATATTAGGACAATAACACCTATAACCTTTTTGAAGACGAGAATAACCAAGGAAAATACACTTCAAAGATTTGGGATCTAATTTAGTGACATGTGGACAAACATCCTGAACAAAACAAATGCTATCAAATATCCTAGGGTTAACAGGATACAACGACTTATTAGGATACAAAATTTTGTAAGGAATCTCACATGAAAAACAGAGGATGGCATACGGTTAATGAAAAAACATGCAGTAGAAATCGCGTCTACCCAAAAAGACTTAGGAACATTCATTTGAAATAAAAGCGCTCGTGCAGTTTCAAGAAGATGTTTATTCTTACGTTCAGCCACACCATTTTGGAATGGAGTATTAACACAAGAGGTTTTTTGAAGCATATCATTCTGACTCATATAAGATTGAAATAGACTGGACGTATATTCATTGATATTATCACTTCGTAAAGTACGAATAGACATATTGAATTGAGTTTTAATCTCCACACAAAAAGCACAAAATAAAGAAAATAACTCAGAACGATTTTTCATTAAATATAACCAAGTTACATGAGAATTATCATCCATAAAAGTGACAAAATACCTAAAATTAAGTTTAGACAGAATAGGACAAGAACCCCAAATATCAGAATGAACTAACTCAAAAGGAATAATAGCACATTTATTTATCCTTGAACTTGAACTAAGGCGGTGATGCTTTGCAAACTGACATGACTCACAATTTAATGAAGACACGCTACTATATTGTGGATAAAGCTTCTTGAGCAATGGAAGAGATAGATGACCTAACCAACAATGAGCCTCGAAAGGAGAATTTACACCCGAACAAGCGAGAGATCTTGGGGTAGGTGAATCAAGAATGTAGAAGCCTCCAGTTTCATGCCCTTTACCAATAATCTTCTTCGTCAAAAGATCTTGAAATAAACAATGATTGGGAAAGGATGAGATGGAATAGTTAAGATTACAAATTAATTGACTAACAGAGAACAAATTAAAAGATAAATTAGGTAAATGTAAGATAGAGGATAAAGAAAGCAAAGGAGTAAGATTGACAATGTCAGACCCACGAACACAAGATGAAAATTCATCAGCTAAGATAACAATAAGAGTGTTAGATTTGTGTGTGAAAGTAGAAAAGAGACTAAAATTACCTGTCATATAATCTGTGACACCAGAATCAATGACCCACTTAGAGGATGAGGAAACAAGACATGTATTGTGATTACCTGAATCAGCAATAGCAGTGACAGAGGAAGATGAGGACTTAAGTGATTCCTGATATTGAGAGAACTTGGCAAATTCATCTGCAGAGATAAGCACCGATTTATCAAAGGTATCATTAGTGGATGCAATATAAGTCAGATGTTTTTGCTGATTTTTGTACTGAAGCTTTCTGCACTCAAACTTTGTATGACTCGCCTTACGACAATAGTTACATATAATACCACTAGAATTTGATGTCTGAGTTTCAAAATCTTGTGAGCCTCCTCCTTTATTTCTATTGTGAATAGTTAATTTTTTTGACACATAATTATTATTGCGACACACCTAAGCACCACTAGGTGGAACGGGTGTGGTATTTTCTGTACGGAGAATGTGGTTAAACACTTCTTGTAATGAGAAGATCTCAGAACTAGATAGAATTTATGATTTAACATATTCAAAGTCAAGTGATAAGCTAGTAAAAAAGCTCATGATAGTCATCTACTCCCGTTGGCATTGTTGAACCTTTACATCAGGACTAAAGGGTAACACCATATTAAGCTCCTTATATGTCTTTTTGAAAGCCATAAAATAATTAATCAGAGGTTGATCTTGTTTTCCACACAGTAAAAAGTTTTGCAAACCTCGATGAGATTTCCTTTTACAGAGTACAAAAAGTCTAGATAATCCATCAATTCTTTAACGAATTCACAGTGATTAATTAAACCAATTACCTCATTATCAATACAATTCCGAATCTGAAGGAATAAGCGAGCATCTTCTCTAAGTCATGTCTATTTTGAATCATCTTGTGACGGGACATCAGTCAAATGTCCATCTTTGTCAATACTTCTTAGATAAACATGGACAATTTTACTCCAATCCAAATAGTTTGAACCATTTAACTTATAATCCGTAATTTTAGACACCACAAGCACTATATCCATCACGATAGAAGGTTTATTTTCGCCATAAGATTTTATTCACAAAAGAAGTCAAATAACTCTGATTTTTACTGAAGGAAGTCCAAAGATATGCAGCTCCTAAAGACCAAACAAACTCAAAGAAGAAGAAAATCACCAAATTCGAAGAAGAATTCCAAAGAAGAAGCCAAGAGGATCGCCTTACTACTGTGACCTGATAGAGACGAAGCACAGGGAAAAGAGACGGCGGGATCGCGATTGGCCAGAGGGGTGATCACGAGGAGGCGGGCGCTCGCACTAGGAAGGAGAAGCTTGCGGCGCCATATACTGCCGAGAAGAAGATGAACAGGTGGCCACCTTTGATTAACAAACAGAGCAAAGGGAAGAAGGTGAACAGGTGCAACCGGAGAGAAAAGCCCTGACCAAATTCCCCTGTTTCTCACGCTCACATACGGTGAACGGCCAGAGCTCGATTGAGCTTTGGCGACTGTGACGTCTTCTCTTCTACTCAGTAGAACAATGCTCAGGAGATGTCGGTGAGGGAAAAGAAGGGAGCGGCGGGCGACAAAGCAAAATCTCTCTTTGCTTTTCTTCTCCAAACCTGAAATCCCAATCCAAACAACAACAAAAGGTCGGCGCCCGATTCCCGTGATTCTCCTCCACACGGCCAGCGCCGATCATGCGAACAGGACGCACGGGATGGCGGTCGTCACGCTAGGGCTTCACGTTGCGCGAAGAAACCAACGCCAACGGCTAGGGCCTTTTCTCGCGAGGAGGCGCGAGCGTCGCCTTCACTCGCGTGAGGAAGAGAAGTTGGCAGAGATTTTGCCGAAAAAAAGAACCCTAATTATTGCTTTGATACCATGTTATGCAAAATAACAAAAGAATTCTTCGTCCCCAATTACAAAATACAAGGCCCTATTTATATAGAGTTAGGGGTCTATTCTAGGGAATAATTAGAATCTTATTCTAGGAAATAAAATAGAATTCTATTCTAGGACCTAATTTGTATTTTAGATAAAAAATACGAATCAGGATATATATATATATATATATATATATATATATATATATATATATACAACTAATAATTCCAATGTGGTTCATCCATTAAAAGGATCAGCCAGTATTAATTCCTATTATATTCTTTGACGAAATCTAATGGTTTTCAGATTGTACCTTAGGCTAATAATCTTACTTTTATCGCCCTAACAAAAAAAAGTGCAAAATAAAGTCAATAAAGGTTCAATCTTGCGAAATGGCTAATTATGGAAAACCTACTTACCTTCTCACAATCAGGATAGGCAAGGATTTTCAGTAAATGCAAGACTGATGAACTATTCTTAAACATCGCAATTGCAAGAAAGCATTTTCCTTGCCTTTCATTTCAAAAGGAAAGTTCAAAGCTACTTCTGAACATGGTTGCAAAAACCAGTAGGGTTATTACAAATAGAACCATTTAGTAAATATTTTGTCCAAGTAAGACAATTAAGCTAGAAACAAGGAGGAAAGTGTTCCAGGGAGACCACCTCAGATGAAAAGTCGCCTGGGTTTCCCCAACATAAAAAGTAATTAAATAACTTAAAGACAGTATAATGTAACAGTAAAACTCCAAGTACACTATGTGATAATTTCAAACATGAAAACAGATGCTACCTGCATTTTCTTTATGATCTATGACCACAATAGCAGCAGCACAACTACAGTGGGATATGCTACACCAATCACACAAGAGATGTTATACTCAGAAAATTTAGTTTAATTTAAATCATGATTTGGGATAATTGGGTTTTAATAGGATTAATCTGAGGGTTTACAGGTGAACCAAGTATTTTGAAAGCTGATTTAGTGGTTCCGATTCCCTTGAGGATTAATTAATAGTTAAATTGGTTGTTTGAGATTGTGATTAAACTGGAAACAATTTAATCTCTCTTTATGCTCAAATTGAATTTAAATCAGAGGTTTTATTGCTGAAACAGTGGTAAACTAATATGAACCAATTCAGTTGACCAGGTTTAATAGAGTTTGCTTTTGGGGATTTTAAATACCCCTATATTCCTCTCCACTCCCTTTATTCCTGATCGCATGAAGGCTCCTCTCCTTTCTCCTGACACCCATGCCCAGTAGATTTGCTTCATTTACTTCCCTTAGTTGTTCACCTCAAGCGATCACCTCACTGCAATTGATCTTGCTAGCCACTACCAAAGACTCTATCATCAGCAGATAAGTCACACACCCTTTGTTCGACAATACCAAATATGACAACCACGACCTGACCACTGCCATGCAAGATCGAGACCTTTTCTTGGGATTAATTATTGGTGTAGCAATGGCTTGTGCATATTAGTCTAATTGACCTATAATATCCATATCTACCCTCTATTTTCCAGAAGTACAACATTGGGATTTATTTGCTTTCAAGGACATGATCCCATATTGGAGCCATCTGCACTATAAACTTCAGAAATAGAACAAGCTCGCATAACCTTGATAAAACCATCCCTTATTTGAAAAAATACTTTTATTTAATCTAGATGATTATCAAATTTTCTGCATTACCGTAGTTTAAGTTGTTTAACCTTCATTTACTTGTCATACTTCTGTAGTTTAATTTATCATAAGCTTTCATTTGCTTGTCATACTTAGTTTAGTTTAATTAATCACTAAAAGAACTCACCATAGTCCTTTATTTGTACCTTTAGTTTAATAGTGATACAAAGTTTATTACATATCAACTGTTATCAAGTGTGCTAAACTCCTCTATGGAAAACGTAAAGAAAATGTGTGAGATTCTAAAAATTAGTTGTAGCAACTTAGAAGAAGAGCTTAAAACCCTAAAAACTCAAATAGTAACGTGGAAAAATTTAGAGAACAAATTATTAAAAAACTAGGTAGGTAATATGGGTAAAGAAAGAAACTCTAACATATTCGATCATTCAAATAAGAAAAACAATACATCCACACATTTCACCTAGACATAATTTGCACCATAGTCCACCTCAATGAGGATGACTATTTCATTGAACTCAACCATAGACATAGGGTTAAGGTTAAGTAAGAAGAAAGAGGACTTGATAGATAAGTTAAGGTGGACGCCCCCAATGTTGATGATAGGTTAGAATGAGGATTATTTGATTATTATGATACGAACCATATTGAACAAACTCACTTCTCCAAATTGGAACTTACTAAAGCAGCTAAAATACTTTAGCAAAACATTCAAAACTACAAGAGGTGGGATGATGTGTAAGATTTGAAACGTCGAGTCATGTCGATGTTTTGATCTTTACTAGAATGATACTGTTTTAGTATCATGCTAACATTCCAATGTATAACGCCAATGATAAATTAGAGGTGGTTTAAGAAAAGAGAAGAAAAAGAAAAAGATAGACAATTATACAATTAAGTTTAATGTTTGCTTTGCATCTGAAATGACACAATTTTGATATGGTATGGAGGCAACTTATAAAAAATAACAATATTATCTCAATTTTAGCATGCCAAGGGATGCTGAGTGCTGACAAAAAATCATACTCGTCAACACGATTGACACAACGATACAAGTGCCAAGTAGTGAAGTAAGAAATTTAGTTTCTGTATTTAGAAAAGATTAAGATTTATTTATTTTTGGTAGTACCGAATTTAGAAAATTATAATCAACTAATTGATTGTCTTCCTAATTTGTAGATATTGGATTTCCTAGTTTAGTAGATGTATAGTCAATATATTAGGATGTAAATTTTTTCCTTCAGAGAGAAGAATAAAAGGAAGATCATCAATTTCTTCATGGTATCAGAGCAATAGTTCCTCATTCATTTTTCTCTGGGCAAATTTTTCCTTCGTTCTTTTTGTATTCTAGCAGCATGGCGTCTCCCTCGACTTTCTTGGAAGTGACTTCCTAATCAGAGTCGACTCCTGCGGTTTCACTCATTCCTGATTTTTCTCCACAACTTGTTACCAATCACAAATTGAATGGTCAAAACTTTTTGCAATGGTCCCGGTCTATGTTCATGTTCGTGTGTGGTAGAGGCAACGATGGACATCTCACCGATGAAATCGTTGCTTCAGAGGCCACAGATCCAAAATTTTGCTCATGGAAGACTGATGATCATCTAGTTACTAGTTATGTCGTGGTTAATAAACTCTATGACCACTGAAGTTGGAGAAAATTTTTTGCTTCATAAAACAGCCAAAGAGATATGGGATGCTACCCGTGAGACTTATTCTAGCACACAGAATACCTCAGAATTATTTGAGATTGAGACACGGCTATACAATCTAAAGCAGGGAGACTTGAATGTGACGCAATACTTTAACATGCTTACTCGCTGTGGGTTGCAATTGGATTTGTATGAGACACATCCATGGAAGTGTGCTAATGATTCATCTATCTATCAGCAGATTGATGAACAAAAACAGACTATCAGCCTGAATAGAGACTTAGATGAAATCAAAGGGAGGGTTATGGGGATGAAACCCTTTCCCACCATTCGGGAAGTTTTTGCAGAGGTTCAAAGGGAGGAAAGCAGGAAGAAATTAATGTTGCTCGAAGCCACAATCACCCATGTAGTTGAAGGTTTAGGGCATCTTATGTGATAAACAACAAATCACAGTGGAAAATTGATCCCTTTAGCAATCTATGCGAAAGCAAACTCATACAAGTTTAGATCTACAAAATCCTATCTAATAGAGTATTCCTTTGGAGCGTGCCCTTTGCTTATCCCACTCGTCCAAAGTTTGTCGGATCTCTTGCACATTCAAGTGTCCGTGCCTTCATGCGTATCCACACGAACACTCACTTTTGGAGAAAGTTTTGGTTGTGCTAGCAACCCTTTGGTGTAAATTTCGACCATGAAGATGAGAGGGCAAGAAGATGAACATCCCTCTATGAATTTTAGAAGAAAAACTCTTTTATACTCAAGCCATGAATACCAAATGTTTTTAGGTTTTTAAGTCTTATTAATCATGCATGATAAATTTAACTTCATCTTCTTCAATGCATGATTAATCCACATTAATCATGCATGATAAATCAAACTTCATTCATCAACTTGGTTTAATTTCAGTCTAACTCAAATTCAACCAACTTGAGTTTAACTCAAGTCTCGATCATCCATTGAGTTTAATTGCTCCTTTAGTCAAACTAAAATGAACTCATCTCGAAAATAAAATGTTATTTATGTGTGACCTAATAAGTTCTCGTAATGTTGACAATGTCTCTAAAACTCATTTTAGAAACATAAGCAATGAGTGGCATCTAGCAATGCATCATTGCTACCCAAATGACAAGAATATCGAGATCCGACATAACCTTGGTGACTATGATAATGTATGATCATGTCTTATTCTCGATATCTAGATTGATCAATGAGGCATAGATTGTGTCATCATTTTATCAATTTTTTGTTTCTTGACCCCCAAGTAGACTCACTCAAGCAAATGAGCTCAATATCTCATATTGACTCATTTGAGCATGGTCATGCATTTCGTGGTCCTACTCTATCAAGAGGCCTCAAGATATCACTCCCGTCATATGGGAGGGATAGATCTCATCTACATCCCTCATATCCTTCCACATAATTCGTTACATACCAGTGATCGCCTTTATAGTCCACCCTATTACGGATGATGTTTGACGACATCAAAGTACATAACTACATATGTAGGGAACCGTAGTGACTTCAAATCTAAGGACTATTCATATCAATAATCACATGAGAAAATTTATGACATTCATATAACGATCCATGAAACTTCTCATGGTGGGTCAATTCAATATGCATTCTCTAATGTATACTCATGTGTCAACTCAATATCCCATATCCATGACTTATGAGATCAAATCATCTAGTTGACCTACATGCTAGTCTCAACGCATTAATATCATCCCTGAATATTAATGCTTGACTATGAATGATTAAAAATAGTGTTCTCTATATCATCTCACTATCGACTCAAATAATCGATATGATGTAGATTAGAACTAGCTACCAAAGGATATTATTATACTTAATTATTTGCCACGAACATAAAATATACTAACCAAAAACCTTATCTTTATTAATAATAGAATATGATATAAAAGTCCCTAGTTAATCATTACATAATTGGCTCTAAGGCTACTACTAACAGAAGATTCAACCCTATTTATTCATAGCCCTTCACAGAATAATAGGGCTGGTAAAGGTCGCCCATGGTGTGATTATTGCAAAAAATCTGGACACATGAAGGTAACTTGTTGGAAATTGCATGGAAGACCTACTGATTGGAAGTCCTCTAATCGTCAGGACAGAGATTCCCATGCCAATGCAACTGCACCAACAAAAACGAGTGCAAAAAATATTCCATTTACAAGGGAGCAAATTGAAGCACTATAAAAGATGTTTAGCCAGGCTCCTAGGTCCAACCAAAAATATGCTTCTCCAGCTGACCAACATACTAGCTTTTTTGCACATCAAGGTACTCCATCTTCTGTTTATTGTGTTCAAACTGATCAACCAAGGATGTGATCAACCACTTCCTTATTCATCACCTTCCACCCCTTCCACCTCTATGGGAAGAAATTTTATATTGAGAAAAATAGGTAAGTCAAATTTTCATTATGTAAAAGCTAATATCTTATCAAGAGGCATTTGAATGCCTTCTTTGTCTATTGATTTGCCAACAAGTAGTCCTCAAGCCACTTTAGCATCAGCTCTGCCTCCCTCATCAAACCAACCCAAATAATTAAAAGAAACACTAATATGCAGATTGTGATATCTCTCCATGGGAGCACTAAAAGATACTTAGTGTATTGGAAAAATTCATACGTACAATACAAAATGCATGGATCATAGAAGAGGAACTAGAGCACATGACATCCAACATATTTGCTGAGATCAATAAGAGGAACTAGAATAATCTTTTACAAAGGCACCCCTTGATGTCTGCTTCACACTTATGCGAGGCATTGCAAGATTTGATGGAACACCAAGATCCCTTACTCAAAGAAGCTGAATTCTTCTTGGTGGGGGGAATCGACAAAGCTGAATTCTTCTTGGCGTGGAGAATGATGTAGTTAGGGTTTATAAATTTTGTTACTTAAATTATGAGTTCTAAATTTGTTGTTTAAATTTTAAAAATAAAGGATGTTTAGATTTATCTAGAAATTTGTTAGAATTATTAGAGTTCTTTAGAAACTCAATTGTCTTTTATAAAAGGTCGTATTCCTAATTTATATAAGGGGTAGAATTTCTTGTATTCAATTATCCACAATTTAATATTATTTTCTCTCTTCGTTCATTGGGGTTGAGTTTTGGGAGGCACAATTTGTTTGTCGCATTAATTTTCCTTATCACGTGGATCAACCCGCCACGCCTAGCAATCGTCATTATTGGCCCTTTTGTCTCATGTGCAACATGGGTTCGTACACTCTACTACAAAGTCATATTATTTATAAATATATTGTTATGCTTAACATCATTGTTCTTCGTTTATCATCCTCTTGAGCAGTCCTTTGGTATTTGAATATTGATTGTAGCGGCGAAGAACATTTTCATCCAACTGCAACAACTTATTCTTGCATAATTCTGTAAATCATAGCATAATGTAAATTTTTGTTCATCTCTTATAAGAAACGATTATCATCCATTGATATACCTAATATTGTGAAAGTCCTAGAGTAACCTTACTTACCTGCTTGTATTGCTCGTATAATTCCTGCCGAACACAATTTATTTCTATCTAATGTCAACATCATGTTAGATTCATAAGTTGTTATAGTGAAATGCATGTCTTCATTTGTTGATTAAATATTGATGTTTATGTTGTATCATGAATGCATTAACAATTCTTTTGTGTTTGTTGTTAGTGGTTATAGATTTAGTGATGCACCTAGACTATGACATAGTAATCCTAAGGCACAACAAAAAAAGACGACACTTCGCAAATGTGGATTATTGTAGTAGTGTTCTATTGTAGATTGGACCTTCAACCCTTTGGAAGATTTCATACCATATATCAATCTATATAGATTTCTCTTCACCGTTATATGTTTGGCTTGCTAATGAGAGAGTGATGTGGGAGATGCACCAACCCAAGCTATTGCTAGCAAGAGTTATGTGTAAGACACAAAATGGCCGAGCTACCTTTGATAGTCGTGCACATGTTGGAGCATATGTGGGCACCACTCTCTATCATAGAAAGGGTGAGTGCAAGCCCTCACACCCATTGGATGATTTTAAGCTTGTTAGTTGATTGGTAACTAATTATTTGCACCTCTGCAGGTAGTGATTGTGTGTTTTCTAGTTTTGCAAATTGTAGTTATTCATATTACAATTCATTGCATGATACTACATGATATATTCTTTGTTATTTATCTTATTTCAATTCAACACACTAATTCACCTGCTAAGTTTTCCGAGCTAATCTTGTTTCCCTTATCACTCTAGGACCACAAGTTAAAGCTCTTTAAAGTTCAGACAGTGTATGATTTGACGGTTGCTAGGTGGAGACTTTAAAGACACTTGGAAACATATTTCAAGGATTTTCAGGCTTTCATCTACATCTTATTTCTTTTTATTTCAGTTAAAGTTCTTTATATATCTTCCTGTGTTAACATTTATTTGGTGCAAGTAATGTACGACCTTAATGAGAGTTGGACTTTTTTGACGTTTTTTTAATTTCCTATTAGAACACTTATGTGTTCCTGGAATAGTTGATTGATTTAGCAAGTGTCTTGACAAACTGTCTCATCACTATCATAGGGGACATGCCATGCCTATCAGAGTAGAAACCTAATAGCGTGATAAAGATCTACAACACTAAATAAAAATTTTTAAAAAAAAACAGATCATTGCAATCATGAATCTAACATAATTATGCTTGTCAAAATTGTTATATGAAGAACACCTACAACCATGTCATGTCAAGCAAGAAAAATAAATTAAAATATGGTTAAAGCTAAGTTTGAAGAGATAATTCATTAATTGTGTTACAAAGTTACAAATATATGATAAAGTTAGGCTTACTAATATTACAAGCCAAAAAAAAGGACTGACTAGAAGCACAAATCAATGCATCATCTTATAATTGCAATAAAAAGAAAAATTTTGCTTCATGCAAAATAGAACACAAAAGGGACACCAAAAATGGGAGCATAAAAAATTCAATTATGCAAAAAGGAAAAAGAATTGTTAATTAACCAACAGAAGCTATGTATGTATACAGAACAACAGGTAGGCATGAAGAAGTCAGCATTTGGCCAATCTTTCTACAACCAGTTTACCTTTAAAACTGGGAGTCGATTGTGAAGACCCATCATGCACAAAACTTAACTTATCTGCTATAATCTGCAAGATATATACATTATATCAGCGCCCTAACATTGTTGAAACCTCAGCAAATAGAAAAAATGTGTTAGCAAATGAGAAATGATAGTTGAAACCTCAGCGAATAGAAAAATATTTTTAAAAATGAGAAATTGCTGGCAAATAAAGACATATTACATATGACTACAGTTCAAGTCAAATTTCAAACAAGGAATAGGATGACCCCGATGAAGACATGAGAATAAACTATGATTTAAAATCCGGACTCATGTCAAAATTTCGATCATAGACTGAAACAATACGGTTTCGGTACCATATCGTATCGTGCTGATATGATTTCAATATGTTTTAAAATATATTATCTAAAAATAAAAAATTTAACCTAAATATATAAAATAATAATAATAAAATAATTTTATAATATATATATACATATATATTAAATTAAGAGGATAATTTTACTAAGGTTTAATTAAACCTATTTCAATTATCTCTACTATAGTAGGAGTTGATTGAAATTATTAACCTAAATTATTTAATTAAAAATTAAGTCCCTTCTCTCCTTCCTATTTGCCAACGATCATGAGGCTACTGCCACGTGTCCACGGTGGCTGACGCGTCCATAGTGGCTATGGTACCTCGGGCGTGCCGATGTCAATCGGCGGGCGAAATGAAATGTTTTACCCATACCGAGCGGTATGGCATGAGATTTTAAATCATGGAGCACTTCCTAATAACTCAACCTATAGAAAGTCCTTAGGATATACAAATTGAATAGTCCCGTGACAACACCATCGATGAGCCTCTTAATGATATTATTTTAGAAGAATCTCCTATTGACCTCTTTAAAAAAAAACAATCAACTTGACATTGCTTGGAACATAGGCTCTCAAATTATAATTTATTCATGTCATTTAGAGAAGCCCAAGGAAGAATCTAAACAAGGAGCATCATGAACAAAGAATGCAAGATAACACTTATAAACATGTCCGCGGTGATTGCAATGCCTGCATGACACGACCGAAGGGGCGACCATGGGGCCCGTGTGACGCCTCCAAAGCGGTACCTCAAGTGTGCCGGTCTACGAGTAGAAAGAAATATTACGCCCGTACCAAGCGGTATGATACGAGATTTTAAACAATGAAATAAACCAAGTAGAAGATAGATATAAATAGCAATTTAAATGTATAAAGAACCCATGACAACTAATCCCACATGCTTTAATTTCAATAAAAGAATAACTCCCAACATTCCTAAATGTTACACTGTAAAAAATTTTCACGTCTTTTGTGAAAGGGAATCGGTGAAAAAGACTAAGAAATTTGGACCAAATGGATAACTAGTTGTAGATTAAAATTGTTGAAAAACATATGCAAAAATTAGAACCGAATTTAAAGACTACGCTCACTCTTCACTTAAATTTGAAAACTTTTGCCTGATTCACATAACGTATTCAACTGCATCATGACAAATTGAATAGCCCCGTAACAACACCATAAGTGAGCCCCTTAATGATATTATTTTAGAAGAATCTCCTATTGACCTCTTTAAAAAAACAATCAACTTGACATTGCTTGGAACTTAGGCTCACAAATTATAATTTATTCATTCAATTAGAGAAGCCCAAGGAGGAACCTAAACAATGAGCATCATGAACAAGGCATGCAAGATAACACTTTAAGACGTGGGATGCGTCCATGGCAGCTACAAAGCCCACGCAATGTGTTCACGGCAGTCGCACGATACACCACGACAACCCCGTGACACGTACGCAGCATCCTCGCAACACGACCGAGTTCGTCGTAGTGCTTGGGCAAAGCGATCACAACCGTTGCAAGACCCGCACGATGCCTCTGTGGTAGTAGCAGTACATCAAGCGTGCCGATCAACTGGCAGAACAAAATATTCCGCTTATACCATGCCTCTATCGACACGAGATTTTAAACCATGGAATAAATCAAGTAGAAGATAAATTTAAATAACAATTTAAATGTATAAAGAACCCATGACAACTAATCCCATTTGCTTTAATTTAAGTAAATGAATAAAACTCCTAAATGTTACATGTAAAATTTTTCCACATCTTCTGTGATAAAGAATCATCGAAAAAGTCTAAGAAATTTGGACCAAATGGATAACTAGTTGTAGATTAAAATTGCTGAAAAACATATTCAAAAATTAGAACCGAATTTAAAGACTACACTCTAAGCCCTTCACTTAAATTTGAAGAATTTTGACTGATTCACATAACTTATTCAACTGCATCATGACAAATTGAATAGCCCTATAACAACACCATAGATGAGCCCCTTAATGATATTATTTTAGAAGAATTTCCTATTAACCTCTTTAAAAAAACAATCAACTTGACATTGCTGGGAACTTAGGCTCACAAATTATGATTCATTCATGTCATTTAGAGAAGCCCAGGTAGGAACCTAAACAACTAAACAACAAGCATCATCAACAAGGAATGCAAGATAACACTTTAAGTTACTCAACTAAGACGTAATTGGTATCTGTTTTTTCATCTATCTACTGAGTTAGCTACCTTGTTCAGTCTTATTCACCAAGTTGAGAGCTCTCCTATTTTATTACAAGGGAGATGCCACATTAGGAACAAAAAATGTACTAAATAATGCTTATTGCAAATTGCCAAATTAGCCAATGGTATCTATTAAATTAACTACTTGCATTCTTGAATTTGTATTGTTTCATGTCATTTAGTTTAGGGAATCTTCATGCTCAATTTATTTACTCACATTACAAAGAAAATTGATTTTGATGAATTCTTATTTAATTTGCTAGCTTACTTAAACACTAGTTATATTTTCAAATTAGAAAATATGCTAATTTGCAGGGAGAAATTTTGAGCATTCATCTTTATATGTTTGACTTCGTTTGTGCTTCTACAGATTCATTCTTGGCACTGCCACTTTTACGCCTTATTGCAATTGTGAATGTGTGAACATTACCATTGCCCTATTTCAAATTGAGATCATTCCTTATTTGTTGGAAAAAGTGACTAACAAGGAAGAAAATAAAGTCAAAGTTCAGAAGGAAGAGTAAGTATATTAATTTCTTATCCGTTGGAAGGAATGTTCAAAGAATAAGATGATGAATAATGTTGTTATTGTTCCTCGCATATTGAAAAGAATGCCTTAATTGAAGATGCTCACAACTCGCGTTGAGTTAAGATAAGAATGATGCAAATTAGAAATCAATTTATCTTTTAAATTTTGAATTATAGATGATTTTGGTAATTGTCACATTTTAGTGTGTGATATCTTTTAACATGCTTAGAGTCTACATGATGGGTGTCAAAAGTTTGATATCTATGCAATCTCTCTCTTGTTTCGTCAATTGAGGGGAAAAAATTTTGTCATTTGATAGTAGTGTCTCATCTAGAAATTGAGATAATATCAACATCATAGAATCAAAATTTGCTCCATCGACTTTAAATTTTAGTTAATTTTTAGATTTTTGTGTTATTATCATTGTTACAGATTTCCTTTGAATTTTTTGATCATTTTCATATTGTATTTGTAGATACAAGTTCAAATGAAGCATGCTCATATGCACTCGGAGTTTTTTGTTGTACATAGAGATTGATAAATCTATCCTTTGATCTCTTTACATGTTGTTTTGTACATGAATAGAAATACAAAATGATTATTTATGAAGATTAAAATAATAATTCAAATAGCAAAATGAATTTTTTAAATAAAATAAGTTATTGGGGGCATAATTATTTGAGGCGTGAGACATCCAAAAGCGCATAGGTGCTATGGGACCTGAGGCGCACGCACAAGGTGAAATGCACGCTTTACCGAAGTAAAGTGCTCTGGGTATAAATTTTTACAATTCAAACATATATAGGGAAATTCTATCAAAATATTTCACTAACAAAATTATAATCCATAAAATATTAAACAATGATATAAATATAAAATTCACTAACAAATAAATACATTATGTACATAATTCAAATTTTAAAAAATCAAATATCTAAATCTTCATCTTATTATCATCATCATCAAATGTTTCAGATTTATATAGCTGAATCTTCATCGTTTCCTCAAGATCGATTTCTTCCTCCTCTCATAAGGCGCATGCTTAAGGTGCACAACCACAAGAGGCTTGCTGACTCTGCACCTTATGCTTAGGCACAGTTAGGCGAGTGCCTTTAATCACTATGATTGAGGGTTAAATAATTAATATTTTTACGTGCATATGAAGATTTTAAATGGGGATTATAGGAAGGGTTATTCTAAAAATTAAAATGGATATTATAAATTACTCTTTAATGAATACCTATTGTTAGATTTCTTCACCTTTTTATAACTCCTATGAACTTAGATATTGATACATATACTCTTGTAATGTATACTTCATACATGGAGATATTATGCAAATATATAATAAATTAGCATAACTTATATTCGAAAATCACAAAATCAAAAAATGGAAAAAGAAAGTTATGAGCAACAAGGTCCATCAAGACGTGTGTATGCTGTGAGAAGGCACAAGTCGAAGGCTCAGTTATCTAAGGTCGATTGATAGATACTAGTGGCTCACATTCCTTTATTTCTCTTGAGTTCATATATAACATTGGGAGATGTTCGACTACCTGATCTTATGGATTAGCAATGTTGATACGATCACATGGAGTGTTGATGTCTGACAGGTGGTTAAGAGTTGTCCCTAGACTTCGATGGTCATGTCCTTGCATTGGATCTGCAACAAGTGTTAGATAGTTTAATATTATTATAGGTATGGATTGACAATCAGAGCATCATACTGCCATTGATTATCGAGTCAAAGTGATGAATGTTAGACCCTTAGTCCAGCCACCATGGGAACTCGTTAGGATCACAGATTGTGAGATATCTATTATCTCAACACTCTCGACAGTTATTAAGTCGAGGAAATGAGGGATATCTTCTATCCTTAGTGAGTCTCGATGCAGAAAGTTTAGTACATCTTTCGGATGTTCACAGAATATCCAAATGTGTTTTCAAAAGAAATACCACACTTGTCGTCAAGGCAACAACTAGAGTTTACCATTCACTTTCTAGTACAGCTCCAATATCAAAAGTCTCATATCGGATGGCACCATAGAGTTTGAAGAACTAAGGTCAAACTCCAAGAGTTGTTAGACAAAGGTTTCATCTACTCTAGTGTTTCTCTAAGGGGCACTCCAGTATTGCTCAGTAAAGAAGGATGCATCCTTGAGGCTTTGCATTGACTATAGGCAATTAAATGCTAAAATGATTAAGAACAAGTAACCTCTACTCAATTAGCTTAGGGCTACTCGAAGATCAACCTAAGATCATGTTATAACCAAATAAGGGTTAGATATATAGATGTTCAAAAGACCATCTTTCGTACTCGATATAGATATTATGAGTTTTTGGTAATGCATTTTAGGCTTACCAATGCTCCTGCAACCTTATGAATTTAATAAGTTGGGCAGTTTTAGAGTACTTAGATCATTTTTCTAATTGTTCTTATTGATGATATATTAATATATTCCCAGGCAGAGGGGTATGAGGTTATATGCAAAGTTAGTAAGGATTTCTAGGTCATATAGTCTCTAGCACTGGGATTTCATTAGACTAATAGAATATTAAAGCGGTCATAAATTGTGAATTGTCAACATCAGGGTAGGAGATTCATAATTTCCTTGGTCTAGCTGATAATTATTAGAATTTTCTCACATCGCTACACCCTTGACCTGGTTGATTAAGAATGAGATCAAATTTACTTGGAATGAGGCTTTTGAATGAAGCTTCCAAGAGCTCAAGGAGTGATTGCTCGAGTGTTATTCCTTCTGGAAAGGAAGATCAAGTTTACTTGGAATGAGGCTTTTGAATGAAGCTTCCAAGAGCTCAAGGAGTAATTGCTTGAGTGTTATTCCTTCTGGAAAGGATGGATTCATTCTTTAAATGAAAACATCTATTCAAAGACTAGGTACAGCATTGATGCAGCAAAATCAGATGGTAGATTATGTTTCTTGCTAGAAGAATTATGTTGTTCATGATTTAAAGTTAGAAACTATTTTTTTGCCCTTAGGATTTAGAATCCCTATCTCTATTAGCTTTAAAATATTACGTGACCATAACAATTGAAGTATCTATTCACTTTAAAAGGGTGGAACCTTAAGCAAAGGAGATGTAATTCCTAAAAGACTACGACTTTATTATTATCTACTATGGTTTAAAATTTCAAGTCGTATCAAAATACAAAATCATTGCACCTCTATCTGGTAAATAAATAAATAATTTATTATATATTTTCAAAATTAAAATAAATAATATATATTAAATTAATAAGATACTTTTATTAGGTTATTTAGATTATCCCATTATAGTTAGGAGTTGATTGAAATTATTAACCTAAATTTAAAGTTTAAGTTTAATTACTACGTAAGTTTTTTTTTTTGGATTGTGTGGGTGTCTCCGCCGCAACCCGCGATAGTCTCTGCGCTTCAGCAGAGGGCGGCCTTGGGTCATGAGGGCACAGAAGGCAACTACGGGGTCCGACGACCTCGCAATCACGGTGCCGATAGGTATCGGTGCCAATCCCACACCGGAACAGTAAATACCGTCCGTTTCGGACGGTGTGACTCGGTATTTCAATCCATGTTATCTTCTTACTACCTAGGAAAGTTAATATAGTGGTAGATACATTGAGTAGAAAATCTAAAAGAGTATCGGCTTGCCCCAGTAGGTTAGTGAGGTAATTTTTAGATTTAGATCTCGTTGGAGGCAGACTCAAAGGTATGTTGGCATCCCTAACTAGTTGAGATTACTATGGAAAATAAAGACCAATATCGCAAATCAATGGTGAGTGAGCTCGATTTAAGCACAAATGAGAATTTTTTCATTATACGGATGGATCGCTTCAATTCTGAGGTAAGTTATGCATTTCTGAGGCACAAACCCTATCAAGGAAGATCTCCTTCGAGAAGCATATTGATTGAAATTTATAATTCATCCTAATGGTACCCAAATGTATTGAGATTTGAAATGATCATATTTATGGAAAGGTATGAAAATAGATATTACAAACTGTATAGCTCAATATCTAATTTTCCAACAAATTATGGAAGAATAACAAAGACGATCAATTGGGCTGCTTCAAAAAATAATGAAAGTGGGAGCATGTTAAGACTTTGTCACAGGGTTACAAGGATTTAGAAGGGCATGAATCAATTTGGGTGATCATTGATTGATTGACAAAGTCGAGTGCTCATTTGTTGCTTACTCATAGACTCCACAGCATTCCCTTTAGTACCATTTCTAACGCTTTACTTTGAGGTTCAGGTGGAGTTTCCAAAAAACATTTGGTCTTAAGCTCTACTGAAGCACTGCTTTTCATACTAATAGCAATTAGAGTGCATTATCAAGACCCTAGAGAATCTTTTGTGGATATATGTATTGGATTTTAGTGGTGGCTAAAAGGACCACTTACATTTGGTAGAGTTTGCCTAATTAGGATTCTACTATATGATAGCTCGTTTTGAGGCATTTTATAGTAGGATATATAAATCTCCTACTTTATAGGACAAGGTTGGAAAGCGTCAGCTCTTATGCCCACTATAAAGTATTCAGTAGGAAGTAGTTGAGTTAGTGTGGATTGTCAAACAAAAACTGCTAACTACTCAAGTCAACAAAAAAGGTATATGGACCGTAGACAAAGGATACTACAGTTTGCAGTGGGTGATCAAATTTTTCTTATAAGTGGGTGAAGAGGTTCAGTCTAATAGAGAAGTTGGCTTCCAAATTTATTGAAGCTTGTCAAATTTTAAAAGAATGGATTGGTGCAATAGTTTATTGACTTGTTTTACCCCCGGACTTAATAGGAGTGCATACGTCTTCCATGTTTCTATGTTGTAGAAATACGTCAAATTCGAAGCATCCTCGAGGATCTCACTGAACCACTCCTGTCTAGTGTCTTACAAGGAATTCCTAATTCGAATTCTGGATTATAAGGAGAAATCAATTGTGAAACAAGTGCATCCACCTCGTAAAACTTAGGTAGCAACACCACTTGAAATGCGCAACAGACACCCCCACCTATTCTTCTCAAATAATTAAATTTAATGATCAAATTTCGTTTAATGGAGAGGATATTAAATACTAAATTCAATCTATAATTTTTCAAGTCTTAAAAAAAATCTAAAATTTTTAAATGCTAAAATAAATTAAACCGATACATCAAAATAGAATGAGAGTCGAATTGAAGTTGAATTGGGATCAAATTTAATCAATTGATTGAGTGATTGGGATTGCGTGAGTCTAACAAAGGTCAATTAGGATTTATTTTGATCAATTTATGATTAAACAAAATTTTAAGTGGAGATTAACAAGTTTAGTCGATTTGGAACAAATTAGGGAATTTTTGAAGAGTTTAAGAATAATTTTGTATCTATTTTCTCTAACTTACGTTTTATTTTTCTCTTCTCCTTGCTATCGCACGTGCAACTTCTTCCCCACATGACATTCAGATTCTTCCCCCACCAACACCATCTTCCTCTTCATCTTCTAACCAGCAATACCTCCTCCACCAGCCATCACTCCCTTCTGTCGATGTCACATTTTCCCCAACCAAAACTTCCTTTTCCCCCTTCCTCTCTTCCTGCTCTTTCTAGCCATCATACTAGCACCACCACCACCCCTTATCCAATCGCATTGCGCCTCCACCACATTAGTGTGCACGCGTGCATGGGTGTTAGTCATTGGTAGTCCTTTTCCCCTCTTAGTTTCTCTTCCCCCTCTTTTATATTCCCTTTCAGTGAGTGCACAATAATAGATGCAATCATTCATCACAACACTAGGCATAGTTATTAAAGGCGTTCACTTGGTTGCGCCTAGATGCAAAGTGCAACCAAGCGATCCTCTTGCACCTGTGCACCTTAAGCATGTGCCTTGTCAGAGGAGGAAGAAATCGATCTTGAAGAAACCAATAAAGATTCAGCTATACAAATCTGTGACGATGATAATGATATGATTGAGGAAGCTGATGAAGATTTTAATGATTTAAATATTTAAATTATACGTATAACGTATTTATTTGCTAGTGAACTTTATATTTACATTATTATTTAATATTTTATGGACTAAAATTTTGTTAGTGAAATATTTTGACAAAAATTCTCTCTATATATTTGAATTGTAAACTTTATAGCCATAGCACCTTATTTCGATAAGGCATGCGTATCATCTTGCGTCGTGCACCTCAGACCTCATAACACCTATGCACTTTTGGACATCTCACGCCTTAAATAATTATGACATTGGGTTGTCATTGGAGCCAAGGGAAAGCCACCATGAACGATGAGCAAAGGGGAACCCTCCTCTCTTTCACTCTCTCTCTCTACCATTTTTTCCCCATGTCCACAACCATTAGTCAACTCTCCTATTATTTAGACACCCACAACCCTCATTCGGCAATCCTTTTCCCCTCTTGGTTATTGCTCATACATCATCCAATTAAAGGAAAGAACTAGTGAATAATTGTAAGTTGGCATTAGTAAATAATTGGTTAATTCCGATCAATTATGATTTATTGTATAGTATTAGCAAAACATCTACCTTGTTTTGTCAATTGAAGGAAAGGTAAATATTTTATTATATTTTTGTTTTAACTGACTTGTCTAGTATAAAATGGAAAAATAAATTTGTTCCTTGATAGTACGTCTCTCGTTTAGAAATTGAGATTATATCGAGTTAGCATGATCGAAATTTAATCCACCAGCTTCTATTTTTATTAATTTTTAGATTTTTTGTTATTATAATTGTTAGAGATTTATTTTGAGCTTTATAATTATTTTTATATTGTATTTGTAGATACATACAAGTGGATAAATCTATCCTCTATCATTTTGTTTCTTTACATATTCTTTTATGCATGAATACAAATGCACATGATTATTTTGTGCTTCTATAACTGTCTTCAAACAAGGAGATTAAAATAATAATTAAAATTGTTAAATGAGTTTTTAAAATAAAAAAAGCTATTAGGGGGTTAAATAATTGATATTGTTCAGATCAAATGATTGTAGATGATTGTTTTACATGAGAATTAACATAAGAAGGGTTATTTTAAAAATTAAAATATATACTTTGAATTATTCTTCAATTGATACCTATTTTTACTCTTCAATTGATACCTATCATCAAATTTATGACTTTGGTTAAGTTAGATGTTGATACCTATACCTTTCTAAGATATACCTCATACCTAAAGATCACATGCTAATATATAATAAATTAGCATAACTTATAGTAAAAGAAGGTTAATTTACATTAGTCATTTATACTAACCAATAAGATGTAAAACCATAGTGAAATAATTATGATGTAAAGATTTAAAATGAAATAATAATAAATTTAAATAGAGAAAAATTATTAAAAAGTGAAAACTATGAGCTAAAATTATACCAAAATAGTTAACTGCTCACAGGAGGATATGGAAGCGAGGGATCATCCGTGGTCAATATTTATTTATGCGAGGATATTATATTGATGTATATAATTGATGAGGGTTTTAGCTCATATATCAAATGACGTTATTACACCCTCAGACACTAGCTCTACTGATTCACTTTTTGGTGGATTCATTAGTATAGATTTATTGGAGATGTATTATTGGTAATATTTTTATAGTTGATGACTAAATGATAAAAAATTAAAATTATATTAACTAGTGATAAAAAAATGATAATTTAGAGTAATAATAGTAACTAAAATGTTGATAAATAATTAAAAGAAAAGAATTATGACTTGCTTGATTTTGTTAACCACCTTAACCAATCTTTCCACGTCTATTCAAATCACCACTAAGCAAAATTTGTGTTTGCTTTCTAATTTTCTTTGACCTCCATTTTGCAAGCAAAGGTACCCTTTTGAGGTTATAATTGGTTTCATATAGTGCATAGTTTGCTCTGATATTTATTTATAAAGTTTATTAAATTTCTTAATTATCCTGAACTACTCATTTTCCTTTTACCATACCTCCTACTAAGTTGGAAATTACACCCCAAGGGCGTGACAACCTAAAACTAAACCAGCAAAAAAAAAAAGAAAACTTGATGACTAATTAAAGATAAAGGGGCTTTTACAGTATGACAAAAGGAACATTGGCATTTGTGCATATCTCCCCGCTCAAAGCATACTATTCTTACAGGGTTTTATTATACTATGGAAAGACCAGTGCATTTCCTGCATGCCACTGCCACCCTTGCATTATTCTTTTCCTTTATCTCTTTGTCCAATTAGAAACAAATGGTTCAACAGTTCAAATATAGACAAAGAAACAGCTGGTTTTGTTATGGAGATGTACTGCTAGAGAATTGCACTGTGTATACAGAAGGGAATATACTTTGGTCCATTAGAAGAAGTGATGCAACATCAAAAATCAAACAAAATTCTCACATAAAGAAAATATTAATCAAAAGATCTCTTAAAAGAGAGCTCATTTTCTTAGCTAATTCTCCTAAAAACAATGTTAATTTACCAGAATAAATACCATCAACTATTTAGAAATTGAAACAATTTTTAAAAAAAATTAAAACTTGGAATTAAAATTAACTCTAACTAAATTATAATTCATCTATTACTGTCCCAATGAGGGAGAACTTGATTCCAAGCTAGTTATCAATCAGTTGTTAAGCACACAAAGCAATTATTTCATCAAGTTTGTTAAGTATGTTTCTTCATTGTCTTTCCTTGGTTGATGTGGCAAATAGTAGGTTTTCTTTCTCATTCTAATTTTTGAGGAATTGATCTCGACTTTGTTCTCCATTTTGCTTGGCCCTTTCAATGTAAGAAAGACTAAGATCCAAGGGGGAAATGTCCTGGCTAAATATGTAAAAGACTTGAATGTCCTTAATAAATTAGTATATCCCATAGTTTGAAAGTTGAACTAATGGTTAAACAATTTAGTAAGTTAAATCAATATGCGTCAGAATTAATTTTTATAATAGTAAGAGATAGTGGAATGAAAGTAAATCTTTTCAAAAGAGACATTTAGGGGTGAGTAAAGTTGGGTTAAACCGAATTAATCGACTGACCGAAATTAAAAGTTTGATTCGATTATTTGTAAATTTTAATTTAAAAAAATATCGGTTATTTCGGATAATTCAGTTCTGTTTCGATTTTAAAACTCCTAATTAGGTTAACTGAATAAACCAATATTATGTGGTGAAAATCGACTCCAAAAAATTTTAATCCTTTTATTAAGGTTATTTTTGTCTTTTGTATCATTAGAGTTTCTATATTATTTAAACATTTGCCTTTGGTCCAATTAAAATCGAATGAAATGTATCATTGTTGAAAGCTCAATTAATTCGGTCGAAAATTGAATTAACCGATGGTTTATCGGTTCAATTTATGCGATTTTTGTTGGAAAGTTCGATCGCTTCGATTAGTTCAAAAAAATTTTGATTTGTTCGGTTTCGATTAAATCGGTTTAGTCAGTTCGGTTTTGAACCGATTGCTCAGCCCTAGAGACATTATCAAATTGTTTCAAAAGATACATAATCAAATTGTTTAGCTAGTGCATGTATGGAGACATCCTATATGGTTGACTTTAGGTCAATATGGTGTCATATCATAAATAACTTTTATGACACAATAATGATAGAGAAGGATATTAAATTAAGAATGACTCACATTAATCTTACTATATAATGATGGTATTATAATTAATAAGTTTACAATCACAAATAAATAATATATAATTGTTATTTCATATTTATCATTAAATAAGTTTATCATTAAATACAACAATAAAATATTTCATATTTAACATTACAATCAAGAAAAATCACCACAAAATATGTAAAAAAACAATCTAAGTAGATTGATATCTAAGACACTTTAAACATGTGTTTTTTTAACTAAGCATATAATGAAATTTTTATTAATAACAAAATTTGTATAACACAACTGAAACTAAAGAATGAACAAACATATATCATAATGAATTGGGTCGCCATGCTAATTAAGATGGCATGTTGTTATTCATGCTCTAAATCTGGAATACCAATTTCAGCATAAATTACTTCTAGGCATTTTTCACTTGACTGAGGACAGAGTTATTAATTATAGCAAAGCATTGCAATCACAATTTATTTGGGCAAACTCTAGTAGTGGGAAATCCTACTTATTTGACTTCTTTATCCGTATTAGACTAATTCATTACTACATAGTATGGAATCTCCATGGAAATTTCAAAAAGACTAATAAATGAGAAAAAGGTAGCAATTTTGCAAAATAAGAAATAGATAAATCAAACTCTGTAATATTTTGCTTTTTCAGCTGTACTTGTGGACATAGGCAATCATCAATTCAAAGGCTAGAGCAACTTCAATGTAACATCAATAGAAAATACTACATGATGGATAAGCATAAAGTCAACCCTATATATGTAAAACATATATATATATATATATATATATATAGGATGAGAATATCTTCTACCTGAATGTTAGTGCAAGAAACTTCTTGTGCAACAGATGGTGCATCTCCACTTAATTGACCGGCCACATAAATGAGATCATTTTCCTTCAAGTGACACGCAGCAATTTGTGCCAAATCACCTTCAAAAATTACTGGGATCCTGATAACACAAAGGAATACAAACAAGGATCAAAAATGGCATTGGTTCATTCTATATCAACATCAACCAAATCGAACATGTATATACATATGTTTTCAGTTCAGAATTTGCTGATAATCACTATCTTGTCTAAAATACCAAAGTGACATAGGGATTAGCACTGTAAATGAATCGGGCGTTCGTGAACAAGCTTGGTGGCTCAATAAAGCTTGTTTATGTTCATTCAAAAGAATATATTAAATAAACAAACTTGAACACTAGTAAACTTGGTTCATTAACTTTGATGAACAAAATTCATAAACAATTTATGAAACGTATTTGTTAAATTGTGTAATATTTAATTGTAAATTTATTTTTTAAAGGTAAACTCGACTCATTTACACCCCAGTAGAGATTGATCAATCATAAGTGTCACAAAAACTTGGTATTAGTTAAACTTGCATGATTTGACCTATCTAATCAAAATTACTCAAATTTGCAAGAAACAATACTCTACTTAATTTAATACAATATATTTTAATTGATCTAAATGTTAAAATTCGGTGCATAAAAATAAAAGAGATATACGAAATTAAATGAATTATAAAGGCATTATGCTAATGAATTGTACTATGGAATTTTGAGAAAGAATGACAAAAAAAATGTCTAAGGAGATCAATAATGATCAAAAATCAATTTGGATTCATAACTAGAAGGTCGACAATAAATATTATCCATCTTCTTAGATAATTAATTGAAAAAGTATTGGAAAAAGAAGCAAAACTTACATATAATATTCGTCGACCTTATTAAAAAGACTATAAAGATAAGGTTATATCAAAGATAAGCTCTAAATCTATATATTTTTACACTAATTATGAATAAACAGACACATCTAAGACAATAGTGCATGTTGTTTGCAGATGATATTGTTTTGATAAATGAGACACGTAAAAAAGTAAATGCTAAGCTTATCTTGTAGGGAAACACAAAAAATGAAAGGTTTTAAGTTTAGCAGAATAAAAATAGAATATATAAAATTTAAATTTAGCAATATTAGACATAGTGAGACAATTATTAAGATACGAGATGACAAGTTACCTATAATTGAGAGCTTTGAATATTAAAAAATAAAGAAATTAAGAGAGATATCTTATATAGAATACAAGTAGGATGGTTAAAATGGAGAATATCATGATCGTGAAGGAAATTCTACAAAACGACAATTAGGCAAGGCTTGCTCAGGGAAGTACGAAGGATATTCAACTTTGAGAGTACACGAGCCGTTGGGCCCCTGCCTCCTGAGGGAGTAGTTAGGAGACCGAGCATGAGACTACTCAAAAACCCTATTTGTTTGAGTATCTGTACTCCAGTCACTAAATACTCATCCATACATGCTTGTGTCTCGCCTCTGTAGCGAGCACGTGGTCGGGGTAATATCCCCGAGGATCATAAGTCCCCCCCCCCCCCCATTAGCTAGATTGATGAGCAAAGTCGAATGAAGTTCAACTTGGAGAGTCTCAACCAAGCTCAAGGAGTGTTTGGAAGGATTGGCATTTTGACGCAATAAGTAGAGCCTAATTGGGCCCAATTTTGCTTCTTGGGCCTAGATCCGCCTTACTCAAATTTAAGCATTCGCTGCCTCAGATGATGACATTCCACAATTTCACACCTATTGTGTTGTTACCTAGGCAATGACGGCTGACCTTCTACCACCTAAAACCCTCCAAACAATGCTAGCTTCCCAAGCACATCATCATCGTGGAATTCCGACTGTTTCCCACAGTGGATCCTACCCCCTTTTTAATCAGCTATTATGTTGCTTCACTCGCACTAATTTTGTCTCTCTTATCTAGCATGGCAACTCTATCTTCGTCCGATTTTGTTAAGAATACTCCTAACCTCAGATTGGTAATACTCGAGAGTAGGTATAGAGCCGAAGTTCTCGTTGCCTTTTTTTATTATCCTTACACCCCCACCTGCATCTTCTCCTTTCTTCAGTCGAAACTTATATCTTCTGTCTCTCCTCTCTATCTCATAGCTTCTAAGAACTAAGTCCCTGCGACAAAGGTGGGAGCTTTCAATATGAGCACTTGTCGTCCTCCTTGCGACCAACTCATAACTTCATCTACCATAACGAAAACTATATCTTGGAGGACACTCACTTAGCTTTCTTGATCCTACAGATCGCCCCGATCTCGCGCTCAACAAGTCCTCAATTTGGGGTGGTCCCCGGCTGCTTGCTCCCCCCTTGTATAGTGACCTTTCCTCCTATCTTCACATCCCCTCAAAACTATTTTCCCCCAACTCCTTTCATATTCTAGCCAAGACAACCATTGTGTTCCGGTACCTCAAGCTTCCTCTCACTTCTACCACCTTCTACTCACTGTATCAGTCAAAAATGGTCGAGCCTATGTATTCTATTTCATCAACAGGTCAGATTATCAGTTCCTAGATGGCATGTTGTCTTCCTGTAAACGGTGGAAGAGCTTGTTCTTTTACCTTCGACCTTCTATTCCTTTTCAGTTCCCCACTACTTGGGTTGGGTGGAAGAACTTCCACCCCTACCAGACTTAAAAGACCACCCGAGCCCTTTGTCCATTCCCTCTCTCATTGAGACCATTCATAGTTGGGTGTTTGGTAGCTCACCTTCTAGACAAGCACCTACTGCATCACTTCAAGCTGAGCCCTTTGTCCATTCCCTCTCTCATTGAGACCATTCATGGTTGGGTGTTTGACGTAGCTCACCTTCTAGACAAGCACCTACTGCATCACTTCAAGCTGAGCCCTGTGGCGGCCCCATGGCGGCCGAATTGGACTGCCCCTACGTATCGTTTGTCCATCCATTGCTTATGTTTTAATCTTCTCCCCCTAGAAAGGGCAACCGAGTGTTCATTTCTCACCGATTTCACTTTACTCTCTTCCCTTTCTCTCCTCCCTCATTTATACTCCATGCAAATGATATGTTTGTCCAAGCACTCATGGTTAAGAACATTCCCAACCTGAAGAGGGGAGCATCAAGAGTGTTGAGTGAGATGCCTGTTGCTTTTGTCTCGCTAAGTCTGTGCGAGCTACCCCCTCATCCTAAACAACCCCTTTACCACTCTTCGAGAATCCCCTTACTGTCTACTTACGACTCTGGCCCAAGATTGTTGGAACAACACCTAAGGTGGCCACCAACCCCCAGGTTGCTACGCCTCCCCGAGTTGAGCTCGAGCACTCACCCAACTAACCTTCAGGAGGTTGCTTCATGCAGCCCTTCCTTAAAGGAGATTAGTTATCCCCATACGAATAGCATTAACAATGCCCCAATTGCCCCTACAAGGGGTGCCTCAGGTGAAGATGTTAGCGAGGCCTCGCTCCCAAAGACGGCCATCCCTATATTGTCAGGAGAGTGTCCCTACGACAGTCTTGGGAATGACCCTTGAGAAGTTTGAGGGGAGCACCCAAGGGGCTCCTTGAGAGGATTGCTACGTAAGCACCGATCACAGCTCTCTTACTTGAGGAAGGAAAAATCCTTCCAGCGCCTCTAGCTTTAGCAGATGGCTTTCGTGCCCTTCCCAAAAGTGTCTGAGGAGAGTTGGATCCTCCGTCGGATGGGTTGGGTTCCCTTACTAGAGCACATCACTCAAGGATTTAACTTGGTTGATTTTCTCCACTAATGTCGCTTTCTTGATTTCTCCTCTAACTTTTATTGTGTTTCTGTATAGTCCCAATCCAAGCACCAAGAGCTAGTGAAACGATGTTTGTTACTTCAGAATAGCAGCCACATCATCAGCACCCAAGAGTGGGGTTAGAAGCCCGACTAGCTAAATTTGAACGACAAGTCGAAGGCCTCTGCGCCTTGGAGGCTCCATTATCCACTCAAGTGAAGGAGGCTCGGCAGCAAGCCCAAGTTGCCCTGTTTCGAGTGAAACCAAGCTCATGTCGAGTCAGCTATTAAGAAAGAGGAGTTGGATGCCCAGCGCTAGCGTGAACTGAAAGACGAGTTCAAGTTGATCGAGGAAAAGGCCAAGAGTGCTTGGTTTATTGGCTCCGCAAAAGCTACTTTGGAGCACCTACAAAAGGAGCTCGAGACTGCTAACCAACACTCAAGTTCTTTGGCAATTGGCATCCCAAGAAGTGGGCACCTCCAGGGGGAACTAGCTTCCAATCACAACAACAAAGAAGTGTGGTGGAAGGAGAGGGAAACCTAAGTCTAGAAATCCCCAAGGTTGGATGCTCAAATCACTGGCAAAGGCAAGGTATTCTTTCAATTGGATTTTAAGGGAGGGAGCCGTGAAGCAATTCAAAGAGTAGGGCTTCCCTCCTAAATATGTGTCAGATGAGTTTCTGGACTGCAATGTATCTCACAAAATATTTTAAATGAACTTCCATTTTATCTGTCTTTGCAACATTATCTCTCTGTCTCTATTGAAACTTGAGCTTATATACATGTTTTGTAAAAGACAATACAACCCCTTAAGACAACGCAAGATACCTTACCTCCCCCCCCCCTCCTCGAGCACATGAGTGTGAACCCTAGGGGTTCCAAGGTAAAGAAAAGATCTTAGTCACACATGTGACTAGCTTCAATAGTCGAGAACTACATTGGGGTGTGGGAAAGTGTATGTAAGGGAGTGATGAAGTTAGGGTCAGCATGTTCCTATCCAAGACACTTCATCGTCTCCATCATCATTATTATCCCTTCGTGACTTTTTCAAAGGGAAAGTCTTAGTGATTTCTTATTAAAAGAAATGTCAAGTACACAATACAAAATACATAAGATATGACAATTGATATTAACCAACAATATATGTAAATCAAATATATAAATAACATGAACATAAGTAATATCCTATCACTCACAAAATAAATGTTCATGTCAATTTAGTGCATTGCCCTAAGCAAACACTCATGCATTGGACAAGCTATGGTCAATTTGTTGCCTTGTGCGGTGGTTCTTAAAAATCATACTGCTAGTATATGGTCATTTTTTCTGAAGCATACATCATCATCACTAAGCAACTTTCTAGGATGAATTTCTATCATGATGAGTATAACATAACTATTGATACAAATCTTTAGTTTCTAGTGTAGAAGACACTTGTTCATAGTATTTCAAAAACGGAATGGCTAGAGCCACATCAAAGTCAACAAGAGCGAAATTTTATTATCAAGTCAACGCGTCAAGTTTAGAAGCGAGCGCACCTGAATGAAAGTAGCCCCCGGATCTTCTTAGAGGTAATAACCGAGACGGCGACACAGGATCCATTGGGTAACATCTGAAGCTGAACCGGCGCACCGACGTAACCGACGAGGTGCATCTGGTTAAGAATCTGCGGTTGAAAGAATATCGACTTCGGGCGTGGCAGGTCCAACGACTTCTTGTAATTTTTCAGGGAGGGGGGAGCAGGCGCTTCGGTGGCAGGCGAAGACGACAACCCACGAGAGGACGCGAGGTGCATCTGGTTATCAATCTGCGGTTGAAAGGGTATCTCCTTCGGGAGTGGCGGGTCCGACGACTTCTTGGAATTTTCCAGGGAGGGGGAAGCAGGCGCTTCGGTGGCAGGCGAAGACGACAACCCAGGAGAGGGCGCGATGTGCATCTGGTCATGAATCTGCGGCTGAAAGGGTATCTCCTTCGGGAGTGGCAGGTCCGACGACTTCTTGTGATTTCCCAGGGAGGCGGGAGCGGGCGCTTCGGTGGCAGGCGAGGGCGACAACCCAGGAGAGGACGCCTCAGGCTTAGGCTCGGTGATTGTTTCGGAAGTGGACTTCAGCGGCGAGGAAGAGATAGATGCAAGTTGCTGGGCGGTGAAGGAGGAACCGAGAGAGAACAGACATCTAGGGGACCGGCGGGAGTGGGTAGCTAGCACTCCGGCGATGGCCCGGGAGAGATTCATGAGGACAGTGCAGCAAGCCAAAGTCTAAAACCCTAGAAACCACTTTGGGACGAGGGTGACGACGACGCTCGGCAGGGTTTTATGCTTGACCTTTTGACCTCATGGCGACTTCATCTTGACAGGGCTGCCCTAGATCCGGACGTCCATATTTCCTTTATCGGACGGTTGAAAACGCAGCCACTAAAGCGTGAGAGAGAAGTCGCTCGCATCCATGCATCGATTCCCTCCCCGCTGGCGGTTGGTTCGAACATTGAAATTATGAGTCGTCGCAACAACAGGCCTCAAGGGAGAACATATAACTTTGTCAAAGAAAATAAATTTAAGAATAATTTATAATTGAAAGACAAATGAATTTCAAAGTATTTACTTTTATATTGTTTTTCTTAAGTCAAATCTATTTTTTTTATTGACCCAAATCTTGATTGTTTTAATTTTAGCCAAAAATATAATGAGTCTTCAAAACTTGTGGAAGCTATTCGTACAGTAATCGTCGATGGAGTTGTAAATTTTGAGAATAGAGAAATTCTGGTCCTTTGTAAGGCTATATGATAGCTCGAGCCCAAGAGTTTTGTGTCCGTCATAAGGCAAGATCACGAGGATAAGTTTCAAGCTTGAGGTTCGATACTTCTTGCCTATCGTCAGACTATACCATGAGCTTGAGGCTCAGTACTTGTTATAAGGCTATATCATGATCTCAAGTTTTAGTATTCTGTGCTTATCGTAAGGTTATATTGCGAGCTCTGGGATTGATCTCCTCATGCATGTCGTAAGGCTATATCGTGAGCTCAAGCTCGATGTTTCATGTCTGTCGTAAAACTATATCACGAGCTCTAGGCTCGGTGTTTCGTGCCCATCGTAAGGCTCTGTCACCAGCTCAAGGCTCAATGCTCTATACATATTGTAAGGCTATATCATGAGCTCGGGACTCGATGTGCTTTCTGTCATAAGGTGCAAGCTTTTCCATGCCTATCGTAAGGCTATATTCAAAGCTTGGTGCTTTATGTCTATCATAAGACTACGTTGCGAGCTTGAGGCTCGATGCTCTTTGACTGTCGTAAAGTTATATCATGAGCTCAAGGCTCAGTGCTCCATTCCTATCGTAAAGTTATGTTGCAAGCTCGGAGTTCAATGATCGATGTTTTATGCTTGTCGTAAGGCTATGTTATGAGCTCGAAGCTTAGTGCTCTATGCTTGTCATAAGACTATGTCGCGAGCTCGGAGTTCGGTGCTCCATGCATATCGTAAGACTATATCATGAGTTTTATAATGCTATGCATGAGCTTGGAGGTAGGTACTCCATACTTGTCGTAAGACTATATCACGAACTTAAGGCTCGGTGCTCCATGTCTATCTTAAAGCTATGTCGCAAGCTCGAGGTTCGATGCTCCATGTTTGTCGTAAGGCTATGTCGCGAGCTTAAGGCTCGGTGCTCCAAGCATATCGTAAGGCTATGTCATAAGCTTTGTAATGTTATTTTACAAGTTTGGAGGTAGAGGGTACTGATTAGGCTTGCGC
>NC_133872.1:9794850-9806109 GCF_044706935.1 Curcuma longa | reverse complement strand
CAATGCTCAGTTTTCTCTCCACCTTTTTGTGCTAGATCTAGTATGTAATTTCACGATCCCTGTAGATCGATATTTTTATTTGACGACAACCCGATACTGGGGGAGCCCATCAATAACATTGAAAATGCTCCCCGAATTATTTACCAAAAGAAGCTGACTTCTTACTCAAGGGGAGTAGCAAGGTCAAGAGAAAGCTTCTCAAGGGTAACCTTGCTCCCTTCTATGGAAAACTAGTAGGTCTAGATGAGAACTAAAGAATTAGGACCCTCCCCGTCATCATACAACTAGCTCATAGTTTGGTGGTTCATCCTTAAAGACTCCATTATACGGTGTTTTCTCTTCGCAAACAATTAGGCCCCGCTGCCTCACCAACCTAGGACACCATAAAAAAAGGAAGGACTGCAAAACCATACGCTCCTTTCCTCCCACGATTTTGTCTTGTGTAACTTCGAAACAAAAAGAAAATGAGGTTTAGGCATTGTTCTTTACTGACCCAGGGACCGATGTGTCAAACTCTGAGAGCCAAGGTCACTTTAAAAAGAGAGGGGAAGGCATGGTGAGCCTTCAAGACCCCCTCTTTCTCCCCTTTCTAACTCGGGTTTCCAAGCCAAAACGCACAAGTGTTAACATATCACAAACTTGACTGTATCGGCTTGCAGCCCCTGATCGAGGGGCCAAGCAATATGGTCCAGACAAAGAGACCTCGAAGTTAATTCATTACCAGCTAGGTCATTGCAACCCACATCCCCTTACCCTAATTACATGATGAACCCTCCCAAGTCACATTGGCAATCAGAGACCAAGAATACCCTTCTGAGTGGATCCATCAATAAAGGGATCAAGAGAGCCGTTCTAAATCGATCCAGTGGACAAGGGACTAAGAGAGCCCTTCTAAGTCAATCCAGCTGTCAAAGGACCAAGAAAGCCCTTCTAAGTCAATTTGGCGATCAAGGGATTGAGATAGCCCTTCTAAGTTGATCCAATAGTCAAGGGACCAAGAGAGTCCTTCTAAGTCGATCCAGTAGTCAAGATACCGGGAGAACCCTTCTAAATCAATCCAACAACCAAGAGACGAGAGAGCATAAACTCAATCCCAAGACCACGAGTAGCCTGTAACCATCTTGGGTGAGTGTAATAAGGAGGCCATGTCGGGATCCCTTGCCTCAGAAGATCATTGAGATCGAGGGGGAATATAAAGACGACCTTACTCTATCCCTGGCCTCGCAAGATCAATGAAGTCGCAGAGATAATATAAGGAAGATCTTGCTCGATCCCTCGCCTTGGAAGATCATCGAGATTAGGCAGAGAATATTTATAAAAAAAGACCTTGCTATCCCTTGCCTCGGAAGATCATCAAGGTCGGGGAGAGAATATAAGTCCTTGCTTGAACTCTTGCCTCATAAGATCATTGAGGTCGGGGAGAGAAGATAGATAAGAAGGCCTTGCTAGATCCTTCACCCCAAAAGATAATCAAGATCGGGAAGAGAATTTAAGGAAGATCTTGCTCTATCCCTCGCCTCAGAAGATTATTAACCTCAGGGAGAGAATAGAAAGAAGACCTTGCTCGATCCCTCACCTCAAAAGATCATTGAGAACAGGGAGAGAATATACGATCTTGCTCAATCTCTCACCTCGAAAAATGATCAAGGACGTAGAGAGAATACAAGGAAGACCTTACATAATCCCTCGCCTTAGAATATCATTGAGGTCAGAGAGAAAATAAAAGGAAGACATTGCTTGATCCCTCGCCTCGGAAGAACATCGAGGTCAGGGAGAGAATGTAAGGAGACATTGCTCGATCTCTCACCTCGAAAGATCATTAAGGTCAAAGTGAGAATATAAAGAAAACCATACTCAATCCCTCGCCTCGGAAGATCCTTAAGGTCAAGGAGAAAATATAAGACCTTATTCGATCCCTCACCTCAGTAGATCATGGAAATTGGGGAGAGAATAAAAGGAAAATATTTACTTAGTCTTGTAGCAAGGCGTCTCAAACTCTAGTAAGAGCAAGGGTTGTTTTCCTTATCAAAATGCTCTGCTCACCCAAGCCAAATAGCATATTTCAACAAGACATGCAAGGAATGATGAGCTTGTTTTCCCGTGCCAACCTTAGAAATTAGGTAAAGTATGGTCGTAAATGAAAGGCATTCCAAGGCCATTTGAGAGGCCTTCCTTCTGCATCTTCCACATAGTAAGCCCCACCGCTCACCTTGAACATACCCTCCTACTTCATAGCCCCTTCCCCATTTCTCCCACAGGCTAGGCATGGCGTAGTACTAGATCTCCCACATGGAACGAGCACAAAATCACTTTTGAAAATCACTTCCATCTTCAGTGAACTTCCATGCAGATGAAGGCCCTCTCCCTCCTCCACGGCATCCAATTCTAAGCTATTGCATTCCCCATTCCCTTCAGAGGTGTAGGCCTACATCGAAGCCTCTCCACCCCGATCTCTTATGGGAGCATTGTCTCAGTGTTGTAGAGTAGGCTCAAGGTGTCTCTCCGATAGTTGTCCTTGGTGTGCTAGAGTGAGACCGGAGCACACCTAGTAACTCATCCACCTAGTTGTCGCTTGCATGGTCCATTTTTGCCTTTAGACCCTAGACAATATTCCAATTAGTAACTTTAACTTGGTTGTTGCTCTACAAGTATGCTACCAAAGTGAAGGCCCATTTAATATTTAACTCCCAACTTTAAGCTTGGACTCTATTGCCTTGAACTGACACCTATTGTCACTAATAAGACGTTAAGGCAGCCCAAGCCGACAAATGATATTCCGCCATAAAAATTGCATCACGGCCTTATCTATGATTTTGGTCAAGGGCTCGACTTCTATCCACTTAGAAAAGTAATCAATAGTCAAAATCAAGTATTTCTTCTCGTAGGGGTTAATGGGAAGGGCCCTACGATGTCAACCCTCCCTCCCCCCATTGGTCAAACGAACAAGAAGCTATCATTTTTACCATCAATCTATTAGTTCACTGAGCTTCTGTCAATTGGTACAAGCTTTTACCAACCAAGTGGCATCCTCCTCTATAGTCGGTCACAAGCATCCTATGAGAAGACTCTACTGGTCTCCCCAACAGTGCACTGTGCTTCTGGCAATTGGTACAAGCCTTTACCACCAAAGTGGCATCCTCCACCATAGTCGGTCAAAAATATCCTATGAGAAGAGCACCCATCCACCCAAGTCATTCTCACAACATTCATGTATCTCTCTCATGACATATTCGACTTATTTTGGCCCAAGCATCAGAGTAGTGGTCGAGAGAAGGATCTCTTATAAAGGATCCAATTAATGAGGGTGAAGCGTTGAGCCCTAGTCCAAATGCGGGAAGCCCTTCTCATGTCGACCAAGTAAGACCCCTCCTATAGATAAGATAACAACTCGACTCACCAATAGATCCTCATGGGAAGTTCCACCTAGGAGATTAACTCTTCATGGGCAATAGTGCCTCGAGAAGACTGAATTCCCTAAAACGCTTGTCATCTTGGCCAATTAGTTCACCCGAGCATTTTCCTCCTGAGGGATTTGTCGTACCACAAGCTCCATAAAGTCCTCCTTGGCCAACTTGTACGCTTCGACATACCTCTGCATTCTCTTATCTCAAACTTCATAAAGATTGTTGTCTTGGTAGGTTACCAATTAAGAATCAATGTGGATTATGACTCGGATAGCTCCTACTTTCTTAGCCGCTTATAGGCCTATCAAGAGGGCATCATACTCGGTCTCATTATTAGAGGTCTAGATGGCTAAGCAAACTATCAACTTTATCTTGTCCCCAAGTGGGGAGATTAGAATTACCCCACTCCACTACCTTTTGTAATAGTGGAACCATCCAAGAAGACCTTCCATATTACCTCTTCTTTTATAAAGATTGTCTTAGCCAAGAAGTTGGCTAAAGCTTAGGCCTTGGTCGTACATGGCTGGTATTGTATGTCACACTCGTTGAGCTTCATTGTCCATTTCACTAATCGCCCAAAGGAATCTAGGCGGGTGAGTATCCCGACCATGTAATTGTTGGTCAACACCATGATGGGATGCAATAAAAAATAGGGACATAACCACCTTGTCTTGATCACTAGTGTCAAGGTCAACTTTTCCAAATTGGTATATATTATTTCGACACTTTCAACAAGTGACTGACATAATATATAAACATTTGGGTAGCCCCTTCATGTCAAATGAGAACTAAACTGACTCTCCTTCATAGCTGTCAAATACACCCACAACCACTCCCCCGACAAGGGCATTGAGAGGATCGGGAGATTAGCCAAATTCTATTTCAGCTCCTTGAAAGCTTGCTAGCATGTCTCATCCCATTGGAATCTAGTAGCCTTCTGCAATGTCCAGAAGAAAGACAGGCTACAATTGGCCAATTGGGAGATGAATTAGGATAGAGTGGTTATCCACCCCATCAAGCGTTGGCTTTCCTTTAGAGCTCTAGGTGAGGACATGTCCTAAATGGTTTAGATCTTCTCTGGGTGGGCCTCAATTCCCCTTGGTGACCATGTATCCCAAGATTCTACCTCTCCAAACTCCGAAAGCACACTTGTAGAGATTCAACTTTAAGTCATGCTTTCGGAGGGTCACAAAGGTCTCTTTCAAGTCCGACACTAGATCCATCATATGCACGGACTTTACTAGTATGTCATCTACATAGACCTCCATATTCCTCCTTATCAATCCTTTAAACATCTTGTTCATCAATCTTTGAAAAATGCCCCCACGTTCATGCCCCACAATTAACCTATCAGCTAGTCGATCCACTGAGATGATAACAATCCTTAGGGTATACATGGTTAAGGTCCCGAACATCGATACACATCCTCCATTATCAAGGTTTAGGGACCAACACGACACTAGAAAGCTATGAAATTGTACCTCTTGGATATGATCGGTTTTAAGTTACCTTCTCCGATTTGGTATGTATGATTTTATCGGGGGCGAAGTACCACTTCTTTTATTTCATAGTCAAACTTCCAGTGAGATGTTGAGGCAGTGCTCCATTAGTTGTGGTGAGACTTTGACAAGTCTCGGGTGTCCTAAGCGAAGATGTCTTGATTTCAAATAAGGTATGTAGTCAACTCCTTCACATTTAGGTCCAAGCCAATGACTATCTGGGTGGCTTTCCCTGAGTCGTCTAGGACTATTTTTACCAACTCAAGTTCGTCCTCTACAATTGTTCCCATAACAGATGCACTCGATCACCGCCACCATATTGTATCACTCAACTTCATCAATTCCTCTTGCATGCTTTTTCTCCGTGTAACACTTCCGGAAGGTCGATTGGCTTCCCTAAACTTCTCTCACCTTTGACTCACAAGGAACTTGATCTTCTTATGATAAGTGGAGACCACCGCCGCAAACATGCCCAATATGGGGCATCCTAATATCACATTATAAGCTAAATAAAAGAGCATCCACTATCATGAATTGGACCATGGTCATTCACCCTAGGGGCTCCTCCCCCATTAATAGGGGCAAATAAATTTATCCAATAGGTTACACCATCCTAAAAGGGTGGATAAGGCAATAGCTATAGGGAATAGCTCTGCCTTCCTCAATTACATTTGATCAAAAGCTTGTTTAATAGGGCATTCACTGAGCTTTCAGAATCAATTAAGATCCGGACAATGTCGTAATTGGCTATGGTAGCCCGGATAACCAGGACATCATTGTGCAGAGCCACCACGCCCTCCAGATCGTTTGGGTCGAACCCAAGGATAGGCACATCCAAGTTTTTGAGCCCCCATTCACCATAAAATTTACCATTCGTTCATGTCCTTTTCTAGCTCGATTAGAGTCCCTATTTGTAGACCCTCCACCAATCATGTTAATCATGCCGCTAGTCGGGGGGTTTGCCTTGATTGATCGAGGTGGGAGGTCCTCCCTAGATTCCTACATCGCTAGTTTGGCCGCTCAATGGTCCCCGATCGGGGGCAATATAGCACAAGATGTTGGCAAAGGGTGTGTCCCCTTGAGACCAATAGAGGTCAGATTTGCGGGTTATCTGCGAGGACCCATTTAATTTCACAGTCCAAATTGTGACATTCTTAGGTAGTGTGCCCGTACTCGATATGGAACACACAATAACATTCGCTAGAGAGGTTCTTAGGCTAACCCGTGTATCCTAAGGATCGACGAAGCAGCCAGTTCTCTTCACAGATTTGCACAGTTCTCAACTTTGGCATTTAAAGGGGAATTAGGGGAACGAGAAGCCGGGGAGGCTCAAACCAAGGAGGGTCATGCCTCCCCACGAGTGGGCTCGTATGTCATCTTTCCTTCTCCCTTCTCAAAACAGTTGACTTAAGTTCCCATCAAAGTTGTTGGGCCTCCTCGATATTGATGTATTTCTCTGCTCGTATGTTAGTCCATGGGTAGTTTTTTGATAAGGGACTAAAAAAAATCCCCCTTCCTCAAGCCTTGGAAGAAGGATCTCATCAAGATTTCTAAAATGGTCGAAGGGACTTCCGACGTTACCTTGGTAAAGCACTAGATATATTCCCACAAGGTCTCCTATCACCACTGTTTCATATTAAATAGATTGAGGAGTGTTTTTCAGTATCTCTTGCAACTGGAAAAATGTTGCAAGAATACCGAGCAGAAATCATAGAAAGAACCAGCTATAAGGTGTTGAACGACAACTATGTGAACCCTATCAAACTTGTTAAAAAACTCAACACATCACCGCATTAGTGTACTGATAGAGTGTTGCATTATCAAATCAACATAAGTGGTCTACAGGGTCGAAGGAGTCATTGTATTCCCCCATGTAGGGGCAAAAATGTCATTGTCGCTCTTATTTTCCTTTGCTTTAGTTAAGATTTGCATATTTAGACCCAAACCCTCATCTCATTCTTCCATTAACGAAGAGACTAGGGTTAGTGGTGTTTTAATTGTTGCGACAGGAGAGGTGGCTACTGTTTGTTTTGATATCATGTTATAAGTTGAAATTTGTATTACCTTTAAAACTTATCCAATACATAGAATCTTAATTCCTTTTATAAATTAATATCACGACTTATCTTTCATAAAATAGGCAACTTTTTAATAAAAACTCTACTTATATCTCATAATTTATGGAATAATTTTAACCTAATCTTTTGGGAGAAACATGATTCCTCACACTCCTCTATGGTTCAAAGTTTTACCAAATACCACCTACCAACAAGACTAGTACATATTAGTACCAAAGGAAGACCATAAATTTGGATATCTCTTGTACTTCTTAGTACAAGAGAGAAGTCATTAGTTCTAGTAGTTTAAGATTATGTACCACTTAGCAAGGTCTTGAAAATCATTAATGTGGTCAACCCACTACATAGTGTATATGTGGTACATGGTGGCATATGCAACCAATATTAAAAATACCAAAAACAACAAGTATACTAGTAAAAATAATTAACATATTTACAAGAAAATAAATTAATAAATACATCTAACTCATAATTTCTTATTAAAAGAAATGTCAAGTACACAATACAAAATACATAAGATATGACAATTGATATTAACCAACAATATATGTAAATCAAATATATAAATAACATGAACATAAGTAATATCCTATCACTCACAAAATAAATGTTCATGTCAATTTAGTGCATCGCCATAAGCAAACACTCATGCATTGGACAAGCTATGGTCAATTTGTTGCCTTGTGCGGTGGTTCTTAAAAATCATACTGCTAGTATATGGTCATTTTTTCTGAAGCATACATCATCACTAAGCAACTTTCTAGAATGAATTTCTATCATGATGAGTATAACATAACTATTGATACAAATCTTTAGTTTCTAGTGTAGAAGACACTTGTTCATAGTATTTCAAAAACGGAATGGCTAGAGCCACATCAAAGTCAACAAGAGCGAAATTTTATTATCAAGTCAACGCGTCAAGTTTAGAAGCGAGCGCACCTGAATGAAAGTAGCCCCCGGATCTTCTTAGAGGTAATAACCGAGACGGCGACACAGGATCCATTGGGTAACATCTGAAGCTGAACCGGCGCACCGACGTAACCGACGAGGTGCATCTGGTTAAGAATCTGCGGTTGAAAGAATATCGACTTCGGGCGTGGCAGGTCCAACGACTTCTTGTAATTTTTCAGGGAGGGGGAGCAGGCGCTTCGGTGGCAGGCGAAGACGACAACCCACGAGAGGACGCGAGGTGCATCTGGGTATCAATCTGCGGTTGAAAGGGTATCTCCTTCGGGAGTGGCGGGTCCGACGACTTCTTGGAATTTTCCAGGGAGGGGGAAGCAGGCGCTTCGGTGGCAGGCGAAGACGACAACCCAGGAGAGGGCGCGATGTGCATCTGGTCATGAATCTGCGGCTGAAAGGGTATCTCCTTCGGGAGTGGCAGGTCCGACGACTTCTTGTGATTTCCCAGGGAGGCGGGAGCGGGCGCTTCGGTGGCAGGCGAGGGCGACAACCCAGGAGAGGGCGCCTCAGGCTTAGGCTCGGTGATTGTTTCGGAAGTGGACTTCAGCGGCGAGGAAGAGATAGATGCAAGTTGCTGGGCGGCGAAGGAGGGACCGAGAGAGAACAGCCATCTAGGGGACCGGCGGGAGTGGGGAGATAGCACTCCGGCGATGGCCCGGGAGAGACTCATGAGGACAGTGCAGCGAGCCAAAGTCTAAAACCCTAGAAACCACTCTTGGACGAGGGTGATAACGACGCTCGGCAGGGTTTTATGCTTGACCTTTTGACCTCATGGCGACTTCATCTTGACAGGGCTGCGCTAGATCCAGACGTCCATATTTCCTTCATCGGACGGTTCAAAACGCAGTCACTAGAGCGTGAAAGAGAAGTCGCTCGCATCGATGCATCGATTCCCTCCCCGGTTCTATCTGATATGGCGGTTGGTTTGAACTAGAACAGTCAACGGGGCTAACTCGTTAAAATTTATTATATGATGAAATGCGAGGGATCGATTTATCAATTTAATATGTTAAAAAATTTTCAATTCAATCCAATTTAAAATAGGTCACGAGTTGAACAGATTAATCAATGAACCAGTTAAAAAATAAAAAAATTTAAATTTAAATAAATCAAGTTGAAAATTTTAAATTTACATTGTGATTTAGACAAGTCAAGTCTCACTAATTCATTAAATTTTTTATTTTAATTTTAAATTTAAAAAAATAAATAAATTTTCTCAATCTACGGATCGATCCATACGGATCGCAGGCCTAAACAGATCGATCCACCTGAATTCATCTTAAAATAGATTGATAAAATTTTAATCTAACCTAATTAAATTGTTTGACAGAATGAACCATGAACCTAATCTAGATCTAGATGGACAATTCTAGTTTGAATATTGAAAATTATGAGTCATCGCAACAAACCTCAAGGGAAACATATAACTTTGTAAAAGAAAATAAATTTAAGAATAATTTAAAATGGAAATACAAATGAATTTCAAAGTATTTACTTTTATTTATTTTTCTTAAGTCAAATCTATAATAAAATTTGTCATTAGTATTATTTATCTACTATACCGTTTTCCATCTAAGTGATTAGGTAATATTTTTTTCAATTCATTAATTTCATTCCAAATTTATGGTGGTACAATCAACTTCAAGGCAAAGTTGATCAAACTCGATTTTGATGTTTGATCAATATATTTTATGGTTAAGCGAGACATCAAGTAAATCAAAATTAATTAGATATTTAATAATGAAAAACTTAAATAGATTACGATTGACTAAACACTTAATGATTAGATGTCTAATAAGGAATTAACAAGGGTAAAATCAAGTGAGTCATAATTGACTAGACACTATAATTAAAAGTCCAATAGAGAATTAACAAGGATAAAGTACAAATAGATCATAGTTGACTAGACACTTAATAATTGCATGTCCAATAAGGAGTTGGCAAGCGAGCAAAGTCTAAGTGGATCGTAGTTAACCAAATACTTTACATGAGAGGGGAAGTCCTAATAGATCATGAAGGACTGAATCTCGAGCATGTGATTGAAGTTCTAACAGGTTATAAAAGCATACATGTGATTGGAATCCTAACAGATCATGAAAGATCAGATGTTAAGCGTATGAGTGAAATCCTAATAGGTCATGAAGGACTGGATATTAGGCATGAGATGAAAAAGTCTAAATAAGTCAAGGATGACCAAATATCTACAATAGTGAAGCTCTCATATGTCAAGGTTGATGAGATATTAAGCGGAAGAAGTCTTAATAGGTTGAGGTCAAACAAAGATTAGACAAGGTGAGAGTTCAACTTTGATAATGTAGGATTGAGTTGTATGTCAAAGGAGGTGAATAGCGTATTTTCCTTTTTGTTGTCCTTTTTCAATCAAATTAATATGCAATGAATAATATAAATAAACAATAAATCTAAGATAAGAATGCACCGAGTTTTTTACTTGGTTCATACCCCAAGGTGCTACATCTAAGACTATGCATGAAATGTTGTCCACTAAACTTTCTCTTTTCTAGACACCTTCTAGAGGTGGAGAAATATCTTACAAGCTTTCCAAAAACACAAGCACAATAATAATAGAAATGATAAACTAAAATAAACAAACAATTATTGATCATCTCTAGAAGTCCTAAGTATGTTTGCACTAGTCTTAGCACTTCCTGGATCACTTGAACAGAGCTTGAAGAACTTTTTCAAGCATAGAGAGATGATTTATTTGATTATAGTTGATAACTGAAGTAGGTGCCTCAACTCTCCTTTTATAGAACTCGATTGTGTTGGTGTTAGGAGCATCATATCGAACTTATATTTTGATATATGACTAAGTTTAAAGTTAGTCTGTATGTGTACTGATGGATGTTGTTAAGTGTTCAGGTGAAAGTTACTTGACAAGAGGTGAAATCCTATTTGAAAACCAAACAAAGGCTAAGTTTTAGTGGGACTAGGCAACTAAAGTCCTGGAACCAAGCAGAGATAAAGTCTTAGTAGGACTAGGTAAGGAAAACTTGGTTGGGAACCAAGCAGTGAAAGTCTTAGTGGGGCTAGACGGTGGAAGACCTGAATGAGAATCAGACAAGAAAATTCTAGTTGAAAACTAGGTGAATCAACTGTAAGGGGAGTCAGCTGAAAGTTGAGGTCTTGACAGCAAGTCCAAGTAAGTCAGCTGGAAGCTGAACCTTAGCAATTAAGTCTAGATGAGTTAGTTAGGAGTTGTGTTGGCGATCTGATCTTCGTCCCATGTTCCGGATTTATCTGCTTCGAGAAGCATAGAACCCCACAGGATAAAAATTATCCCGCCTGGATCAATCG
>NC_133872.1:9785220-9794750 GCF_044706935.1 Curcuma longa | reverse complement strand
CATCCTGATCAGTACATGTCATTTCCGCTGAGCGTCATACGACAGGTATACCTAGAATAATTTGTTATTCTAAAATTTTATTTTTCTGCTGTCATACAATCCTGTTGTATCTTGCATGCGTGGTTGCGGGTGTTGTAATAATCTAGTTATTATTTATTTTTGCTTCCGCTGTGTATGTTTTTGAAATGCACAAATACGCGTAACGCACCTAGTCAATCCCAATAACATCTCCCACAGACTTTACTTTTTTCCAAATGAAATCTCATACTTGAAAAGAACGAGGAATGACTCATTTATTATAGGTTTAGCACATGCGTTTGCAATAGGAGGTGAGTTAAGTAGCAACTTTCTCTCTAGTCTCCATGATAAGGTCGAGCTTGAGAAGTCCCTTGTCTAAGTTGTCCTCTCCATAAGTGTAGATGCGTGTCGATTCCAGGCCGATCTCGACAGGAACCACGACTTCCCTCCTCGATCCTATAAAACTGACTAGACCTAGGTATATCATCAAACATCAAAACCCTGGAGGCAAACTAGTGCTCCCTACACTAACAATCTCCCCCTTTTTGCTGTTTGACAATTTCTTAAGTTAAATTAGGCCAGGATTTTATGAATCTGAGAGAATTCTAAATTTTTAGCTTAAGTTCCCTTCTCTCTTTTTTCATACATCAAAAAATTGTACTGCACGTACAATTAAGTTATTTCCTATGGTCATAATTTAGTCTAAATATTTCTTGAAAGATCATAGTAGATTTCAAAATAATTTTATAAAATAATTTTTAAAGGTTTTTCAAAATAAGTTTTAAACATATTTTTCAAAAGAGTTTTATAAAGATTTTCCACGGAGTTTTAAGAATATTTTTTAAAGAACTTTTAAAATAGATATTTTTAAAATACTAATTATTATTTTTTAAATCAGGATCTCCTCCTTAACCCAATACATCCTTAAGGCTCTTTGTTAATCACAAAACAACCTCCCTATGTATCTTAGGATTTGATTCAAGTTAAAAGAATAATTAAAAATAATTTTGAAATAGATATGCAAAGATTTTTCAAAAAGTTTTCAAGTATTTATAAGATAATTTTTTAATGATAGGTTTGCGCTTTTAATTTTGAACCTTCTCCCTTGATCTAACACTTCTTTAGGGATCTTTGCTAACTATAAGACAAGATCCTTATGTGTCTCAGAGGTTTATCTAAATCAAAATAACAATTAACATAAGTAATTTTTCAAAAGGATTTTCAAAATATGAATTTTAATTGAGTTTTTAATTTGAACTTCACACTAAATCTGACACTTTCTTAGGCCTCCTTGTTGACTACAAGACAATCTCTCCATGTATCTTAAGAATTATTCCAAGTCAAAAGAATAATTTATAAAGTGTTTTTCAAACATAAATTTATCGCAAAATGTGTCATGAAATAAAAATTCGTGGCAACAATTTGCCATGAATTTTGCATTATTGGCAAATTTTGAGATAAAAAATAAATTATAAGAATTTTGAAATTATCACTAATTTTGAAATTAAATTTTGAAAATGTTTTGGATAAGTGCAAAGTTGCTTTCTTTGTCATTTCATCTATAAAACAGATTTTTTCAAATGTGAAAATTCAATTTTAATTCCACTGGATTAAATCAAATATCATATTCTCTCTCTCCCTCTCTCTCACACTCATTCGTTGATTTTGATTTTTTTGCTCTTGAGGTTTAACGCAGATGATGAATGTATGATATTTTTAATATATTAATTAGGGGTCAAATTTTATAGAAATTTATAATTTACTATTCACCCCACCATGTGTTTTTTTATCTCTGAATCTGAATTTATCTTCCTCCATACCTATGGGGTCGGTTCTAGGAATCGCTGAGATGGCAAAATCACCTTTTTTTTATTTTTATTTTTATTCATTGGTTTTGTTGAAAATGTTAGTCTGCGAGAGATAAATGATTTTGCCTTGTGCTTTTCTTCGTGGTGTTGGAGCTGACTAACTATCAGCTCCATCTAAAGTCTAATTATAATGGAAAGGAAAAAAAAATGAAAAGATAATAATAATAATAAATCTTACCTCTGAAGATTCAAAATTGGGTGTCAGGGAAAGTCTAAAGTCCATAAATTTGCGACGATTATAAAATAAATAATAAATTTTTTCCAAGGTAAAAATTTATCAACAATTCCATATTGGTGGCAAAACTTTGCCACGAATTTCCTATTTGTGGCAAATTTCATGGAAAAAAAAATTAAATTATCATGAATTTTGAAATTAAATTATCATGAATTTTGTAATTAAATTTTTAAAATGTTTTGGATAAGTGTTTTGGAGAATGTTTGGGTAAGTGTAAGATTGTCTCTCTCTCATTTCATCTATAACATTGATGGTTTCAATTGCCAAAACTCAATTTTAATTCTACTCCTGTCACCAAGGATTGAATCAAATGCCATATTCTCTCTCTCATTCATTGAAGATGTTGGCTGCCCCCAAATGCCATATACTCCTGTCATCAAAGGATGCTGGGCATCTGGATTGGCCGCCGTATGCGCTTCTCGATTTACTTTGGTGGTCGGTGGGAAACTTCTGTGGGACCGGGCCGACCACCCCCAGAGATGTGGCTACTGGGATTATCATTTTTTTAGTTGAGATGATAAGTGGATGGTATACTTGCCCAATGAACAAGAGATCAAATCCCGAGATTAGTAGGGCATAAATCTCTGCGCTTTGGTACAACTCACCCATCGTTCATCTTACCTCTCAGTTATCATGATTGATCTCCTCCGCGTTGATCTTGGGGCGAGCTGGCAGGGAGTTGGGTGTGTGTGAATTTGCCTTTCCTGCACAATTGAAGATGTTGGTCTCTCACGAGTCTTTATTGGTGTTGAAGTTGACTAATTGTCAACTCGGTCTAAAGTCTAGAAAAATCAAAAGGAAAAATGAATAGTAATAATAAATCTTACCTCTCAAAATTGAGTGATAGAGAAAGTCTAAAGTGCAAAAAATTGTAATAAATTTTACGACGAATAAAAAATTTATGATGATTTATGCAATGAAAAATATTTCAGTTTCGTGACACTACAAAAATACAATCCTTTTGCGATGAATTTTACGACGAAAACATCAAAAATTTTCATCATAAAATCATTTTGCGATGAAAAATTTTTCATTGCAAAAAGCTCGTTGCAACCCTCGGTGATGAAAAATTACAAATTTATTGCAAATATGACAACAAAATTATGTTTCGTCGTTAAAATCATCACCAAATTGCTGATGAAAAATCAGAATTCGTCGCCAATTTTGGAAATGAAATGACTGTTTCGTTGCCAATTTTGACGACAAAAATCCCTTTCGTCGCCAAGGTGGATGAGCAAAACAGGTTGCCATCACCGTCATCACCATCATCATTGCCATCACCGTCATCACCGGGAACAAAAGGAAGCTGACTCGGAACGGACCCTATAACTGAAGATGATGCATAATTAAATTATGTCATCTGCTCATTTCTCTCATTTCTTCATCTCTTTTCAAAATGATGCCTTTTAAATGAGAGACTTCTTCAATTAGGGTGTCTATTTGTGCCCTCATTGCTGGTTGGGTGGAAGAAAATGTGCTAGAAACTCAATGAGTTCTGCTCAGAGAACCCATTCCCAATTTCCTTCCCCCTCTTGGATCCTCCACTCGCCTCCCACCTGATACTCAAATCATTTCCAACGGAGGGCTTAGATCCATCAGTATTATCACTAGCACTTGAACTTCTCTGTGCTAGCTTAAGCTCATTATATTTTTCCAGTATTAAAATATAAATACATTTTATAAGCTAGAGAAGGTACATAACTATTAAAATTCAATTAAGTTAAATATCAGAAAACTATTTTCGTCACCAATTGGCGACGAATTTGACGACGAACACCGTTTTGTTGCCAAATTCACTAAAAGTGGCCCCATCCGTCACCCATTAAACTTCATTAACTTAGCCAATTTGATGACGAAATCAGAGTTTCGTCGCCAATTTGGCAATGAATTATTGTTTCGTCGCCAAATTAGCGACGAAATCAGTGTTTCGTTGCCAAATTGGCGACGAAACTCTGATTTCTTCGCCAAATGGCGATGCCAAATGCCCTCAGCTTCGAACCGTGACCCATTTCTAGCCGTCTTTGCGACGAATCCTTGTAGGATTCGTCGCTAAATTTTACGACGAATCTCATTTTCATCACAAATTTGGTAATGAATTAGCTTATTCGTCGCCAAATGGCGATGAATTTGGCGATAAAAATTGATTCATCCCAAATTTACAACGAAACTAAATTCATCGTAAAAATCGTTGCTAATTGACGACGAATTTTGAATTCATCGCAAAATTCATCGCTAATTGGCAACGACAATAGTTCGTCACAAAATTTCATCGTAAAAGGGCTGTATTTTTGTAGTGTGGTAAATTTTGCAATGAATTTTGAATTCATTGTAAATTTTGCGATGAATTTTTATATTTCATTAATTTGCAACTAATTTTGCGATAATAATTTTTGAGTCGTGGATTTTGTGATGAAAGTTTTTTATTACTAATTTTGTGATGAATTTTTTTTTTAATTTTGTAATGAATTTTTTTTACTAATTTCGTCATTGATTAGCGATGATTTCTTTTTTGTCGTTAATTTTGTTACAGATTTATGAAGAATTTTTTCATCACTAAATCCATACTTTTTTATAGTGAGGAGGAGCCAAAAAGCCGAGCATTTCTTTATTTAATTAAATTACATCCTTGATTGTTTATTTTCTTGCTCAATTTCAAATGACTAGATAGGAAAGAGGTGTTTGATCTCGATAATATAGTATCAAGACACAATGAACTGATAGTACACTAGGAATACTTAGGTTAAGTGTGTCTGAGTCGGATAAGACGTATCTTACCTAGTGCATCTACTTAAGTAGAATTAGTTGAAGCTAACTCACTACATCTTAAACTAGTTAAACAAAAAAAATTATAAATCCCAGTCAGTCTCATGGACTCAATCCCTGGGGGTGGCCAGTCCGGTCCCATGGAAGTTTCCCACCGACCACCAGGGTAAATCGGGAAGCGCATACGGCGGCCAATCCAGATGCCCAGCATCCTTTGATTGCGTTCCCCATTTGGAAGAAAATTCTTGCAAATACGCTGTAGCTGGGATCGAACCGCGGGTCCCTAGGTCACAACCCGGATGTCCTACTGTTGCGCCATTGCCCCGGGGTTAAATGTGTAATTTCTTGAGTTGATTTTGTCTAAGCAAGTGGTCGTTGATTTGATTAAGAAGACATCTACGCCTCGCTACGACCTTGAAGCCAAGTCTAAAAATATCCACATAATGGATTAAAGATTAAACTTAAATCTAATCAAAAGATTAAATGACCTTTCCAAAATCAGAATTAATTTAAATAATTAAAATTGAAGAACCATCTCACAAAAATCTAAAGCTAACATGATTGATAATTAGAATGAGTGACATGTTAGAATAATTGAATCGATAATTTATTAAAATTATTCTCTCAACATGTACTTTGCAAAATCAAATTTATAGGAACTAAAAATTATAGATAGAATAGAATGAGTTTTGCTATTATACTATATATTTTTCTATGTATATGCAAAATGAAACTAGTTTAGACTATACTTTAGCTTAGTTTAGACAATATTTTTCATTGCATCTTACAACACCTACGTTTAACTTGGTTGTATATTGAGTCACGTAGATGAACGTGAGATGTTAGGACTTAACCCCTAATTTCAGATATAGACTTAGTGCATCAACATGAATCAAAAGCTATAAACACAAATTGATCACTACGGTGACTAACTTCCAATTAGACTTAATGACCCATTAATATCATTTGAATCAAGAAAAAAAGTTAGATATTCTCTTAAGGACAATGTTTTAGATGATGTATTTTTAAATATTATATACCCAAAATATTAGTTTAACTATGCTCAATTAAGAAACTTAATCATTATCAGTATGGGATGCTTGTTTAGATTCAAAACTTATAATTCATTTTGCATTCTTTCCCTTACTAAAAGGTGCAATTATTCACATGATTTAAATTGCTTATTTTTAGCTCGCTTATACTTTTTAGTATTGTTTGCATTTATTTTTTTTAAAAAAGACGTCATTTAAAAGATGGTTTAGTTTATTATTTTTTGATCAGACGGTTTAAAAGTGATCTCACATTTATCATGAACAAAAATTTCAAAGTATTTTTAAAATTTTAAAAATGCTTTCAAACTCATTTTGAAAATTTTTTAAGTGCTTTTTAAATTGATTTTAATTTTTTTTTTTGAGAATTTTTGACTAAGTGATTTTTTACAAAGTTTTTAAAATGTGTACAAAGTGACTTACGAACTTGTTTGAAAATGGTTTCAAAGTGTAGTTATACTACTTAAAAACATTATCTAAGTTCTTTCAAAAAAATTTGGGAAAAGACTAAATTTGATATTTCCTTGAAAATTTTGATAAATTAGATTTCAAAATAATCTTTCTAAGAAATTTTCATAAAACTTAGTTTTGAATACTATTTGAAATAATCTTTGAACGACATACTTTGAAATTTTAATTTCAGAACTTAAGTTTTTAAACTTAGTTCTTTCTATTTTGATGTTTGTCAAATCGGAAGAATATAAGTTTAAAGTATGAAAAATGTTTAAAAGACTTTTGGACAAGTGGAAATTTTAAATTCAAGGGGAGTTTTGAAAAAGTTATTTTGTGCGTAAATTTCCTTAACTTTAAACTTGAGTTGTAGAGCACCATAATGGAACTTGAGTTTTAATATTAACAAAGGTTTAAAGTTAAGTTATCTTATAGATTGATAAGCTATGTTAAGTTTGTAGGACTTAATAAGAAAGTTCTAGTAGGTCAAGTTGATCAGACAATAAACACTTGACGGATCAAGAGAATCGGACACCAAGCAATAAGTCCAGATTGGACAACTGGACTTGACATCTGGCAGGACGGATTCAAATTAAGGGAAGTCATGATGCGTTAGTGATCTGACATCAAATAGAGGAAATCTAAATAGGTTAGTTGGACTGATGTTTGGCAAAAGGTAAGAAACATAAGTTCATGGAGTAGAGAGGTCCACAAGTGAGGATGGGTTCTCTATATGGGAACACCCTTAAACATCAGTTCGACTAAGTGTCCTACTCGGATTACAAAGTCGAAATCGGACAGTTACCATTTAACTATCATACTTAGAATATTCATTGTTATATTCTATGCTAACTTAGTGTTGCAGGATTTGGGCGATCGAATTGGAGTTGTTGGTTGACTGAATCGGAGTTGCTGGTCGACCGAACCGTCCGGGCGATCGAACGATAAGGTTCAGTTGATCAGATGCTGAGGTGTCACAGATCTATGACTTGGCAGCTGAGGCTTCTGATATGCTGATGTGGCATCTAACATGGACGAGGATAAGTCTCGGGACGACTGACGTGGCAAAGGATAAAGATCAACAAGCTGACATGGCAGTTTATGCCTATAAGGATAACGTGGTCGAGAATCGACATCAAGATGCTAACATGGCAAAAAGGTAGTGACAGAATACAGGTTCAGTCAATCAAACTTTTACATCGATCGACCGATAGACCGGATCTAGATCCGATTTTTGAGGGGAACGGACGATCGATCAAGCAGATCTGTCAATCAATTAGGCGGATCAGTCGACCAATCCATTCCTATAATAGTAGCTTGACTAGAAGACTTTTGAGATCAACTCATAACCTCTCAAGTCTTCATTCATGCTCGAAAGCAAGCCTCTGCGCTGTTGTGCTACTCCGACAACTACGCTCCACTACGAACTCTTTTTGTCAGTACTCATTTACTTTTGTGTGATTTTGTTTCTTAGGGTGGTAAGCTTGTTACCACACCCTTACTATTTGTAAAAAGGGTCTCTTCACCTTCAAAGTCTTTGAAATAGAGAAAGATAGTTGTTGCCCACTCGTAGTAATCCACGAGTAACACTGGGAGACTGTGAACCAAATAAAAATAAAAGTATTTTGTATGATTGATTTTTCTGCTGCGACTTAGTCTAACTTTCCAACAAAAAAGAGTTTTTTAAATGAAAGATCTAGTGCTTTTTCAATCCTATAGGATGAGTTAGCTTCTCATCTTAAACAACCAACCATACCTTTTTCAGCATACCAAAGGCCACTTGAATTTTAGAATGACCCGACGTCTAACGGACCACAAATGTTCCAATAAGTCATACCTTTTTCCAAAAAGACTCGATCACAGAAACTAGAAGAGCTTATGCAACAACTACTATTGCAACAACAACAACTAATATTATGAATGCAGCAAAAAGCAACCCATAATCACCTTCAACCGTCAGGAATTAAGAGGAGTCCTTTCCTTTCCTTGTTCTTCTTTATCTTTGTGCTTGTATGTTTAGTTTGTTTGTTCGTCTTGTTTTCCATTTATGCACTTTATTTGGTTTTGTTTGCATTTCCCTATGTGTTCCCGCATAACACTTTAAAAATCATAAAAATTTTTTAAGTTTGACCATCAAATTTTGAGATCGTATGACATGAATGAATATATTGCTTGTATGTAGTTACTAGTGCAATGATGGATTCTATCTTAATAAATTAAACTTGATAATTTTTATATACCTAATGAGGATTTAAGTCATTCTTATTCTTTATCCTCCTTTTTATATGGATTGCACTTATGATGATTGACATTATAGAACTTGCTTTACTTCTTTTTGAGACTACAATATCATAGGTATGCAGGATTGTGATGAAGGGCATCCCTTGGTTTCCTTTACCGATGCATGTCTAGTTGAATAATCCACATAACTTTCCTATTGTTCATTATATTTCTTTTGTCCTACTTCCATTGACTTTTCTTTACCGTTCCTTAGAAAATGAGAATTTTTTATTGTGCTAATGATGAGTACTTTATTCGAAACGGTCAAATTTTAAGTGTAGGAGAAGGAGTTAGGTGTGAAAGAAAGAATGCAAAGATCCAAAATCAAACATGGGCAGATCGTGGTGAGTGTCACGATCGTGCTTCATTATGGGAATTCCATGAGTTTAAAAAAAAAAAATTCAACATAGGGGCACATGGGCAAGGTATGTTGATCACCACAGCCAAGCCGTGCCTTATGCTGTGAGTCCTGTGATGAGAGTAGATGTCACTAGAAAAGAACATGAACATACCATGTTGATCACCATAGCTAGACTAGGGGTGTAATCGAATCGAACTGAGTCAAATAGTAAGAGGCTCGAGCTCGAGCTCGGTTCATTTTTTCTGAGTTTGAGTTTGATTCGAGCTTTAATTCTTAAGTTCGAGTTCGACTCGTAATGAAATTAAATAATTCGTAAACGACTCGAGCTCGATTCAAAAATGACTCGTTTTAAAGTTAAACGAGTTTAGTTCGAGCTCGGTTCGAAAATAGCTTGTTTAAAAGTTAAACGAGCTTAGTTCGAGCTTGATTCATTAATATATAATATTTATAATTCATGTAATATATATATATATATATATATATATATATATATATATATATATATA
>NC_133872.1:9766192-9785120 GCF_044706935.1 Curcuma longa | reverse complement strand
ATATATATATATATATATATACACGTTCACGAGCCTCTTAATGAACACGTTCGTGAACCTTTAAACGAACATGTTCGCAAACTCACGAACCAAATACTGTTAAGCTCGAGTTCGGCTCGATAATATTTTTGAGCTCGAAATCAAGTTCGAGCTCGGCTCGTTAACATAATTGAACGAACTCAAACGAATTTTTTTCGAATCGAGACTTGAATAGCTCACGAGTAGCTTGGTTCGTTTACCTCCCTAAGCTAGACTGTGCTTTTCTCTATGAATTCCATGTTTAAGGGACCTTGGTGCTGGAATATAAAGAATTGCACGCCATTGAAAAAATAAAGTGATAAGATGAAAAACAAGGAAAAAAATTGGCGCCAATGAAATAAGAAATAAAAAAATAGAGAAAAGAAAGAAAAAGGAAGAAAACAAAATTGGATGTGTTATACAATTTTTATTTGAAATGTGATAATTTGTCGGTAAACCTTGATTTGGCAGCCATTGGAAGATTCTCACAAACCAAGAGATTTATAAGGATTCACATTATGAAGGAGCAATATGTGGTTTGTTTACGGAGGATACACAAAGGAAGTAGAGTGTTGGAAAGCTTGGATAAAATATTTGTGGGATATTACTTGGTTATACTCATCGTGTATCATTCCAATATTCTCATCTTCTCCTTGGTCCCTTTTCCTACAAGTTTTCTCTCTTGGTTCCTATTTGTCTCATTGCAACTCTAATAAGTCCTTCTGAGTTATGCAGTCTTATGTTTACAGTAGTGGCGGATAGAAAATAAACAAGCATATGGTAGTGTGATGTCATGAGTAGCATTGAGTGGAACTCTACCTTCATGAATGTTTATGAGAGCTAGAGCATAAATACCTATCATCATGCTTAGTTTATTCAAGTTAATTGAAATTATCATGTTTATTGACCTGTGTAAGAATTGATTCATTTCAGCAAAAGGTGGAATCCACCACCTCAACGACTCCACACGGTCGGCCCTATGACCATCTGTGAGGAGGTAAATTGAGAAGTTACAATTTTGACCATGATAGGGAGAGAGCATTGTCTCAGCTTCGTCAAGATTCGACCCTTGCCCACTCCAACAAGTCTGCCCTGTCGTAACCAACTCAACTATGCCTCGAGGGCAAGAATTGGACTCATGAATGCCTCAATCCTTGTAAATTTGGTGGTTCTCAATAGTCCCCAGGGCAATGGTGTCGCGGTAGGACATCCAGGTTGTTTCCTAGGCACCCGCGGTTCGATCCCCAGCTACAACCTATTTACAGAAATTTTCCTCCAAATGTGGAACGCAACCAAAGGATGCTGGGCGTCTGGGTTGACCACTGCGTGCACTTCCCGATTTACCCTGGTGGTAGGTGGGAAACTTCCGTAGGACCAGACTGATCACCCCCAGAGCTAGCTGGGATTATCATTTTTTTTATGGTTCTAAATAATTATCTTTTACGATCTTCAAAGTGTTGATTGAGGATTAACTAGGAGATGAGTTTTAGTTGCTTTTTAGTTTTGTTTATTTGCCCCAGATGTGCAAAAAAAATAGTGTAGAAGATTTGATAAGTATCATTTTTATACATTGTTTTACTCTTGTACTTGATATTTTTAATCTTCTCGTATGCTTAAATTGTTATTAATATCATGTTTTATGAGCAATGGTTAATTTTGAACTTCATTGTAATTTTCCTACATTTAGGGCATTATTTTCTAAAATTTGAATATTGTCTTATAGGGAAGCAAAGGAGAGTATAAGTTGAAACTTGTAGCCAAGCCATGTCAGGGGACACGACTTAACCGTGTCCAATGACACGGCCTAGTCGTGTCCCTTGCTAATCCCTCACCATAAGCTACCTAGCCTCTCCACAATAACCAACACGGTCTGGTCGTATCCCATGACACGCATGTGGCGCATGGTGGCAGTTCACCACTTGAAGAAGTCGGTTCAGCTCTTGGGATATAAAGCAGCCATCATTCATATCTAAGGTATCATGCAGTTTCTTCCTCCTCCACCTCCATTCGGATCTCCATCATCCTCCGTTGGAGAGATCTCTCCGACGAAGCTTTACCATCTTCGACAGTCATCTCCATCGACAAGCCCTAGACTCAATTGGGAGAGGCCATCTCCATCTCACCCTGATTGGAAAGGATCTCCATCTCACCCTGATTGGAAAGGTTCTCTTGCAAGGGAACACATCACTTGTAGAGGGAAGAAGATGTGGAGATCTTCCACTTTCTTAACTTCCGCAAGTCCATCATCTGGCTGTCTCCGTCATCTGCAATCATTCATATGATCGAAAGGAGAGCTCCACCTTTAGTGCTTAGTTTGTTTACTCTTCTGCTTGCTATATGTTTAATTAACTTCCCCTTACATTACTTTTATTATAGTTAATACATTTCTCTTTGTTTAATTTATGCAATACTTATTTCGTTTGAATGCCTTAAGTTTCTATTATTTATTGGAATGCAAATATGCTAGGTTAGATTAGAATGTTTACTTTATATTTTTGTTAATTCCTTTTTAATCATAGTTTAATGTTCGTTTATGTTTTAATTACTTGTATTATTTTTCGTTTATTAGTCTTAGCATTCCAATCTTCAAACACAAACCCTCACCCTCATTTGTTAACTAAATCTTGAAATTGTCATTCATCGTTTCATTACTTGAGAGACGATCTGAGTTGTCCTATACTGCAGTAGATTGGGAGATTCGGTAATTAAATTGTAATCATAGTATGACATACGCATTATCAATCAACACCTAAATTTGTCCTCACCGCTTTCTTTTCAGAAGTACCTATCCTCTCCAGAACTTACCTTCCTTACCTTTATGCCAAATATCCAATCTAGCTGATCTATTTGGGCTTCCTCTATTAAACGTCTAGTCCCTTGATCCATCACAGCTTCCTTTGACTCGATGTTCGATTCTATTGACCAATCAAGTTCTTCCTATCAGATATCCAATCCCACCGACCCATCTGAACTTTTTCTACCTGATGTTGAGTTCAATTGATCCGCTAAGACTTTTGTTGTCTAGTATCTGATCCACCTGACATAATAGGGCTTTCCTATTAAGTAATCTGCGTACTTACAAAACTATCAAATCACATGGGTTTAACTTTAAATTCTTTGTCAACATCAAAACATACTTTCGATTATTTGATACTTCTTGCACCAACACAATGGAGCTAAAATAAGACTAAATAAATTGACGATAAAGCTCTAGAATGCTTGAGAGTGTTCAAGGAACATTATCTTTCATTCTTGCTCCATCTTCCTCTTTTATAGTTGCTGAATAGACTGTTTATCATTACCTTTGATGCCTAAGTCATCTTCAGTTGATTGGGTACAGTAGTTGTCAACGAATTAGACCATTGTTGCTCTATCAAGGACTTCTAACGGTATGATTCATGTAGCAATAGTCGGTTAAAAATTTCCAATAATAGGTTGATCCATGATCAATCAATTCACTAATCGACTCCATAACAAATAGAAATATTTTATTCGCTCGATGATTGGTCCTAATCAATTGTACAAATGAATACAATCTACTAAACGATTGCCAATACCATAAACTTGAACTTAACCCCCAAATCTCCTCATTTGGAGTTTGGGATTTTACTATATCGACTGACCAAGTGCTATTAGTCAACTAGAGTGGATAACCACGAATAGAGATTTTGTTCTATTCAATCACGAAGTGCCATACTCTATTTTTCGTCGACTAGTATCACATTATCAATCAACTAGTGCATTTGACTTAACTATTGTAAAGTCAAGTCCGTCTAAGTTGAGAAACTACCCTCATTGCAAAATACAATCTCTCCCTTTATCTCCTTTGGAGTATACCTTAGCCTCAAAACTCTCTTCCTTCGGCATCATATCTTTCGGGTGCACCCAAGTCCACCGCTCCTCTCCACATCATCCTTCACGCCTTTGCCTTGAAGTATGCTTCCATTGACTCCACTCCGATGCTCCTTGGATAATCCATGTCATCCTTCATCGATCTCACAGACCTTAAGTCATGGGGTATCCAACCAACTTAGTCGTGCCAAATTATCTCCATGTGTATTCCACAAAGTCCTATAAGACTCGCATAAACATTTCAAATTCATAAGCAAATCTAACTTCAACTCTTCGCCCAAATATTAAAACTTATGATCACAACAGACCACTTAAGGTATGATTGCACCAATATTGTGGACGATAACAAAATCAACAAAAGCACGAAAGGCTATTAAAGGAAATGCTAATATGTTATTTCTGAAAATAGATGTGGAGATTAGTTTGCAATTGGACAGAAAATTTCTGAAGATCAGCATACTTCTTTTGGCAGATGAGAATGCTCTACGAAGATTCATGTACCTCCATTTTCAAAAACTACTACATGATTCCAAGATCAGTAACGTCAAACAAATTCTTCATTTCAAACTTAAACTAGTTCGAGAAAGTCTCATGCATACCTTTCACTAACAGATCACGTAATAACAATCAGAGTTGCTTCACTAAGACTCTTTGAATCCCAACTAAACAAGTGATTGTCAATCTTGTTGTATACCTCCTTCTTCAAAAGCTGAATTTTGCTTCATATACCACCTTATTTCTTCTTCAATAAAAAAATAAAATTCATCACCCCAACGGCCCCACACGATCGACTCCACGATTATCTATGAGGAAGTAAATCGAGAAACTGCATGATTAACCACGACGGAGGAGAGTATTACCTCGACTTCGTCAAAATTTGACCCTTGCCAATTTCAATAAGTTTTTTCCGTCGTAATCAACTCAACTATATCCCGAAGAATCTGTACCACCTTCTTTGACAAAAGTATATGGTTGCTCAACATAAATTTATTTATTCATCTTTATTAAAAAGGGTGATCCGACATGTATTTGATACGCCTGTCATGCTTTGTATGCTGCCAGTGCCAAAATCAACCTGAACGTATCCAATCTAGCATGTACCATATCTAACTTCCTGACTCTGGTAGCATATCAAACTTTATGGAGAATAAGAACAAAAGAAAAATAAATAAATAAATGAATTAACGAAAAATTATTAGTCAATTAATTGAAGAAGAACATAAAAAGTTTACAGATAAGGGTAGTTAAGAAACTGCTTGCTTACCAGTTGTAAATTTAAGGAGGCGCTTGGTAGACAAGTTTAGGAGAGGGGAATGGAAATGAAATCTATTTCATTCCCATTCTTAATGTTTGGTAGACGGGAATAGAAATCAAAATAAGGATTTGATATCCCTGATTTCATAACTTACACTCCCTCGGTTATCGCTAAACTCATTCCCATCGCGGCGCAGCTTTTTTTCCCGTGGACAGCGGTACCCCGTGCCCATCTCCTATTTATGAGAAAATAGGATGTTGGATTCTTATGCACTTTATGAGGTAAACTTTGCTGTTTTCTTTCTTGTATTATATGGTTTATGTTTCAGAAACGTAAGCCTGTGTTTGTTTATACCACCACATTTTCTATAATATTTTCTTCTTGTTGTTGTTAAAAATAATTAAAAGTGGTAGAATCCATCCACCATTGGAACTTTGTAGTTTGATCTTTGCATCGAATGAATACATAAAGGTTGCTGTACAACTTTAACAGACCGACTAAGAGAACTATGCTATACAAGAGTGTAAAACAGATATAATTTTTTTTTTTAGTGTGTGTGTTGTTGTTGTCCTATGGCTTTTGTAGAAGAGTAATGATATGCTTCATGAAAAATCAGCATGAAAATACAGTATGAAAAATACAGGCATGGAAGTGGCACTCACCTGCATGCAGGTGGGATCCAACCCTATGTGTCTATCATACTATATTTTCATATTGATTTTTCATGTAGCATATCATTACTCTTTGTAGAAATATGGTGGTGTTTGCTATGCTGGATGGCGTAGGTGGGAAATAGCATGGATATGGACTCAATAGATGAGGAATAAATTGGGTTGTCGCTTGCGAGTGATTGAATCACTCAAGCATGCCATGCCCGAGCTCCAAAAGAGCTCAACCAATGTTTTGAACTTCTGGTTCAAACTGGTTTATTGAGCTGGAGGCTAGAACTATAATCAAGCTTTTAGTAAATTAATTGTTTAGTCAACTTCATTCGCAGTGTGGAAACTCAGTGTACTTTATTTCTCTCTTGCATATATATGGCTTCTACAAATTTCCACTTCATAGTTCAAATGAATATTAAGAGAATTGCATTTTAAAAGTTTCTGTTCAAAAGGAATATTTTTTTTCTTTGCCGATGCTTGCAAAAGAGTAATGATAGGTAGCATGAAAATTGTCGCATGACACACTCAATGCATGGATGTGGGTCCCACTGTATGTTAATGGGACCCACTTGCATTGAGTGTGTCATGCTACATTCATGTTACAATTTTTCATACTATCTATCATTACTTCTTGCAGAATATGTATACTGTAAATGCTACACTTAAAGGAAGTGGTGCTCTCTCAATAGCTGTTCCAGGGGAAGTTGCAGGCTTGCATGAGGCTTGGAAGCATTATGGAAAACTTCCATGGGAGAGACCTACCGGTGATGCCAGCAGCACAGCTTGCTGACAGAGGATTCAAAATATCTCCATATTTGTATTTTCAAATGAACAGAACAAAATTAGGCATTTTTGCAAATAAAAGGACTGTTTGACATTTTTACATCAAATGGAAGCCTCCTGCAAGTGGGAGATGTGTGTTATATTAAACACGGACCAGATGTGCTTTATAATATAATGGTCCAGTTGGAGTTAAAATTTAATTACAGATGTGCAAAAGTCCGGAGGGATATTAACAAAATAAGACTTGGAGAGATATAAAGTAAAAGTGTCAATCGGATACTCCTCTCCATCACTTTCCATCAATTGTGGCAAGACATCATCTTTTTCTGATCCATCTCAACAACACTATTTTCTCTCAAAATTATTATTCTTTTGTTTGGATATTGTAATGCAATGCCACTTTTCCAAGCATTTAAAATATTTAATATCTTTATTTTTACAAGTTTGGGTAGTTTCTTTATCTTTGATTGAAATAGAAGTTGCATGACTCGGTCTTACTCATGGAGTTGATCTTGTCATCCTTCTCCTCTAGCTAGAATTTCAAGTGGAGAACTAGAATTCTTCCCATGCTTAGTTAACATTTTTTTCTTATTAAGTCGCCCTTCAACTTTCATAGACATGTGCACCATATCCTTAAGCTCCATATAATATATTTCAACTCCACTATATTTGTAATTTCTAGATTTGAGTCTTGCCAAACTCATGTTGGGATCGCTCCGGTGCAATACGTGTGTTTACATGTTTCACTAATGTGCGCAATAGAAATAAACAAATAATTAATAGTAATTATCACAACACATGCATGCAAATACAAGAAATAATAGAGTACAAGACATGATATGAAATTAAAACTTTTTGCAGAATAATAAATTATTCAATGCGTACCTTTCGGATGACGTTGAGTGAGATTGATATTAATTGAGCGGTCTTTGTTGAAGTCCCGCTTCTACTGGTGATCCACGCTAAGCTCTCGTCTGGACGACTTCCAAAGCCATGAGTTGCGTCATCGTCTTCGGTACTAGTCGGATGATCGATAACGATCGATTCGAGAGAAATGCCTAATTCTGGAAACCATACAACAACGTTTATCATGATTGTTTTTCGGGACTTTCTAACTATCATCGAAAATCGTATTCTCGATGCAGTATTCGGTGGTTAATCTTTGACTGTCGATTAGGACAAATTGATCGGAACCTTTCCGACGTTGATGAAACATTCTCCGAAAGCTTCGTAAACTTTCGAGAGGATTATGGATGGTCGTCGAACGACCGAGAAAGAATAGCAACATCCTAACGGCAAAACTCCCGGCAACAATTTGACAGTTATTTCGGCAGCAATTTCACAAATCGCTCTGGGAAAAGAAATCAAAATAGGGTATTTTCTCTTCCTCTCTCACATGATCGAAAACAGGAGACCTCTCCCACACGATCGGAAACAAGGGACGTTCTCCTCCTTTTCCACACGGCTGGAAACAGGGGACGGTCGACCCTATTCATGCCAAGGCAGGGTTCGGCAATCGAGAGAAAAATGAAAATCCATGAAACCCAAAACCAACAATCTCTAGCAATAGATCAGAATCGCGATTCAGAGAGAACATTCGCGTGATCAAGGAAAGGGGCAATCAGGCGTTTAGGGTTTCCTGTTTGGCTTCTTCCCTCTCCCATGTAGCCGACAGAGTTTGTGCTCGGGGAAAATCGTCGGTTGTGCTTTGGCGTGATTGTCGGCTGTGCTCGGGCGCGACAGGCGGCGACAACTCTGGCTTCTTCTAGCGGATGAAGAAGAACAGGGCACGATCGCGACGAGATCGGGTTCCTCCTCGCTGAGAAGGGCCCCGACCACGGAGAGGGTTGGAAAAACCGCGTAGCTAGGGTTCTTGGCTTTGCTTAAATCCCGACTTACATCGGAATCAATGTTGGCGATTGCTGAGAAGAACACGCGTGATCGGGCGAGGCGGTTGTGGGCAAGTAGCGTGAATTGGCGGGGAAGACCAATAGTGCTGAATCGCGATTAGGTGTTTTGAGAAGCTACAGTAATTAAACGGGGATCAAATTGGGTTTGGACTAAATCGGAATAGAAAATAACCCAAGCTGAACCGAGTTCATCCCATGTTCACTGTGGTGAATTGGGTTCATTTTTGGTTTGCTTGGTTCAATAACCAAACGATCTTTCGATTTCACCCAAATCAGTTTTGTCCAATTTGCCTTCACAAGACGAAGCTTCTCATCGCATTCGTTCTGTCAAAATGTCTTCCATCATGAAGCAAATCAAGTTGGTTTATCTTGGTTCAAAATTGAATTCTTTGGTTCAATAACCAAACGACCTCCGATTTGGACGAAATCAATTTCATTCATTTCGTCTTCATAAGATGGATTCCATCATTTTGTTCGTTGTCTGGTCCAACCAGACTTTATTTCTTTCGTTCTGAGAATCTAATTCTTAAACTCGTTTTTAAGTTCTTCGGAGAACTTGTAATGCGTGTGACCCAATAGGTTCCCGGTTATGTTGGTCGTCCGTAATTAACCATTAATTACGGAATGATCATGAGTGACATCTAGTAATACATTATGATCCCCCAATTGATCGGAAAATCAACGATTGATTCCAGAACGTTTTTAAAGAGTGTCGTACTCTTGACATGGTTTATGTGTCTCATTCCTTTCACCGTCTTATACCTGTTTGGTTCAGGACATGGTTTATGTGTGTCATTCTCCACTAGGCTGACTACATCACACCTAGCCCAAGCTAGCTTTCTTGTCCTGTGGATTCAAGTTACGTGTATATGTGTCCAAGAGTGTCGTACTCTTGACATGTAATGCTTTGGCCAAAGACTTTTATTAACAATCCTGATAAGCGGCCGCAGGGTATATCTCTCATTTTCCAAAGAGCGGTGAATCATCTGTGGCTATTCAAACACCTTCGGGCACTTCGACTTATACCTAATCATTTCGGGTTCACACCTCCTCGGAGATGTTTGCTTAAGATGTCAAAGTATAAGCTTCCATGACCAAGGTGACTTGAATACTGCAAGTCTAAGGAAACTCGCACTTAAGCTGCACTGAGATCTTCATTGACATATATATAGAACCATATGAAGTCTCATGGCAGGTCACGCCAATGAACTGGTTATCTTTAACCAACATCCACATTTGACTTTCAACATCCAATGTCTCCAGCTAGCAAGATCAGTTGTTTGGCTAACCAAGGAGTTCAAAACGTGCTAGTCTCGACAAAATCGATGATGTCCATGCTCATCAATTCCTCGATTAGGAATAATTTCAATACATTTATAATTGCACATGTAGAGATGCTCACTAGTTGTGATCCAATCACAAATTCTCTTATGCTATGAATCGTATTGTGGACATTCAGTAAATGAGTTTAAGATTTAATCAAACACATAGAAAATATGTACTCAAATAGTGAATTGCTATTTATCCAATAAATAGTATAATCGTAAGGCGATTGCCTTAGGACACCCCTCAAATCTAACAACTTATACCATGGTTGCTTCTAGTCCTTCCTCCACAATCTCCATCTTTTTATGGTACTCCTCCACTCCGGACTCTTGGACGCTTGGGTTAGGCCTTGAAGCCATTGGTACAAATCTTGATAATAATGGGATAGAATGAACCTCTTCTACATTATAGATTTCATCCTCTCTCAAGTATCAATGAGTATCTCATGATTTCTCATATACTTAGAACAACCTGATCCCCACCAAACAATAACATAGTAAACTCAACAAAAGCAAGTTTTATGTTCTCTTCATAGTTGTGGCAATTAAATATGAGTTTCGTTTTTTTTCCCACTCCAAATATGTTTTTGGATCACTTTTATCATAAAATGAAGATTTTGATCTTGATACATCCTATATTCCTCTCAACACAATCTTCCAATCCTCCTCTTCGACCACCAACTCTACCATGACCGAATTGGTTATTGGAAGCTCTTTCATCAATGCTCTCATAATCACCATCTTTTTCATCATTCTCATCATAGTTTTGTTTCTTATCTAGTCTCTGCACACTAGGAATCCTGCCAACTTGGTTCCTTTGTAATCCAACAATAGTGACATCTTGTATCTCCAATATGTATAGGATCTGACCAAATCGGATTTCTATGTGCATCACATATTGTCTCAATATATGTTGCTGAAAGTGATTCTCTTGTTCTTGCTTCTTTTTCATTTGTTGCCATTAGAGTAATCTTTTGTCACTCAAATCAGTCAATTCACTTAAATTACATCTTTAAAGAACTGAGAACTTAAATCCGAAAACAGTCCCTTGCAAAAGATCAATCGACTTACTCAAGGAAATTCCAATTAGATTTAACGATAGGGGAAAGATAAATCTTTTATTTTTAAACTTTTAGCCTCCCTTTCTTTTCTTGTGTTTTTATTTTTTTTGCAAAAATCATAATTTTTTCTCCTTTCTGGATAGCAAACGAAGCAAAGAAGGTAGAACTGAAAATGATAATAATAAACAACAAATAATATAAAAAAATGTAGCAAAGGTTCAAACTCAATGAAAAAACTAACTAAATTGATTTGGATAGAAATGATGCTTTGATACCGACTAAGGTGAACCAGAATAGAATAATGTAAACCCACAACACAATAAATTGACGCTTGAAACAAAAAATATCTAAACCGATAATATGGAAGATAAAACCTAGAATCAATGGTTAGCAAAGCATGAATGTGAGCTACATGAGACTAATGCCACAACCTAAGGGGATTTAGGTTGATAAGTCGGATGAATGCCACAAGGATTGTATTGATAAATTTTAGTTAAATGAAGGACTAACAAGTGAGAGTCTCACCATATTTTGGATTGAAAACATTGATTACAAAGATTACATCATGTGTGGCTGCCACCCCTCCGCTATTTATAGCTATAGGGTAAAAGACTTAGAGTAGGCTTATGTAAAAAGGCTTAGGTAGGCTACTCAGCTAGTTGGGCTTAAATTATCATTATAATCCAAATAAAGGTAAATTTGGGCTTATACATTAAAATTGTCCTCACTACATACAATGGCTAATTAAGCTCATTTGAGATTTCAATTCGGTTGACTAGGTTGCATAACTTGCTTTTGTTCAAATTTGCTACAATTGCAATCTTGGCTTTGACAACTTCAATCAACCCAAGTGATCCCTTCATCTTTTTAGCTCTAGCCTTTGTTATTGGGCCTACACTGTTGCATAATGGATCAATAGGATGCTCCTTTCCATGGCCTTAGCATGATTCACATCCTTAGCTTGCTTGGAAGCAACTGGTCTCCATCAAGTGCCATAAGAATTTAATGCTAGGGCGTCATATTCCCCTATTAATATACCTAAAACTTTGCAGAACTCCTTTATGGTATTTTAATTTCTAATTTTATTTATAGCTAAGATCTTTTCTTTTACCTAGTAGTTCAAATAAAAGGGTTAGTAAAAGTAGTTAGGAATCAGAAATATAATTAAGTTAGGTTAGTTTGTTACTTTAAGCTATAAGAAGTCTTCCATTTTTTTTCTATAAAATTTCCAGTTCATTTAATTGTGGTCAACTGTACATATTTTTGAAAATAGTGCAACAAAAACTAGTCTATGCTACACAAATTGGATCTAAGTGTTATCTGAATGAGTGAAGATTGAACAGGCCAAGAATGAACACAATATTAGAACTGATGAACAAAATACAAAGTTTTAGAACTTACAACTTAATCACAGGGTTAGATCTAGGAGAGTTATGGCCTTCTTGTATGGATGGAAAGAGAGAGGTTAACCTAAATTTCTGAATTTGATTTATTGAAAGCATAGAAAAATGGAATTAAATCAAGATAGACTAATAAAATAAAAAGTTTATTTATTTTTGACTAATAACAGTGTTTCCACCCAAATCTATGCTTGATGCTTTTCGCCTGATTTGGGTGGAAGCCAACTTTGAAGAAACTAGGGAGAAGCATTTCCCAGCCTCTATCTTCCCTCTCTCCTTTTCCGCACAATGAAACAGAGGGAAAGGCTGCTGAGGGAAATCTTTCCCTAGGTGCATTTCCTTCTGTGTCAGTCCAAGAATCATAACTTAAAAAATTGATATGTAAAACTTATTGCATTCGCTGGATCTACTCTTAAATTAATATTTTGGTTCTTTGATTTGAGTGTTAGTGTTTAATCATTAGTATCATTTTCATAGTTCTTTGATTGATTATGATAGTTTGACCTGCTGTGTGTATGTTAATAATATTTACCAGAATATCCTTTCCAAATATTTATGTTGTATTCTTGTGATAAGAGATCATATTTTTTATTATGATGAATCATAGTCGAGGTGATACGCAAGAGTTCTCAGATCTCAACAAGCTCGCAAAACATTTTCTAAAAGGTGGTAAAGATGGCATTGGCGGAGATCCCTCTGCTGCCCCTTCAAAGGCTTACATTAAAGAGGTTGTTGATGAACTGCAGAAAGGGGAGGAAAGGGAGTGCCCTATCTGCCTAGAAGCTTTTGAGGATGCAGTATTAACTCCATGTGCACACCGTCTATGCCGTGAGTGCCTCTTAGCTAGCTGGCGAAGTGCAATAAGTGGTTTATGTCCTGTTTGTAGGTATTTTTCATTGCCTCCTTATTTGGTAGCTAAAGATTTGACCTAATCCCTATTTATTTGCTCTACGTTGTGATTGTAGGAAATTAGTAAATAAGCAAGATCTTATAACTGCTCCTACTGATAGCCGTTTCCATATTGACATTGAAAAGAATTGGGTGGAGTCTTCTAAGGTTTCTGTCCTGCTTTGCGAACTAGAAAACCTTCGTAATGGTGCTAAAAGCATTGTCTTCAGCCAGTGGACAGGTTTTTTGGATCTTTTGGAGATCCCACTTTCTCGGTATTCCTCTTCTAATGCAGTACTATTCTTTTATTTATCATTTTATGCTAATCTTGGTAAAAGACAATATAATATTTTCAAAGTCATCCAACTACTGATGAGACCAAGTCATCCAACTACTGATGAGACCTTTGGGATAATAAAGTGTTTGTGCCAATAAATTGTATGACGTGTGAATTAAGATTTCCAAACTTTCATGGACATATCATTTGTCTTAATTATCATATTGCAGTTACTGACATTACCTTCTATCCTGCTTTGATAAACATTTGTGCTTTTGCTTTTGTTCAAGAAATATGGTTGATAAGACACAATCACACTCTATTGTCATGGTTATATTGTTTCCAATGGCCCCAAGCCCTCGGACAAAAAATCACTTGGTGTGAAATCCATCACAGTCAGCATGCCAGACCATTAACCTATATATTCTCCGCTGTCCACAACGCTCATGTTCAATTGATTTTGCAACATAGGTCTATAGGCCCCACAAAGTCAAGGATTCAGTAGCAATGTTTGTCTAGCTTTGGTACTATATTGTTATGAGATGAATGGTGTAGCTCACCTCTCATTAGGGGATACATAGCATGAACCCTCATCTAACACGATCCCAGTGAGTGCCTATGTGATTGAATGGGGTACAGCATGGGCACTTGCTTATTTACCCAGGCCAAAGATACACATCAAGGATGTCTCAAATGCATTCTCCCTCATAAATGGAACACCTTGCCTACCCTCCACTAGGAAAATTCCTCCTCTACAGACCCTTGAAGAGGCAAACTATCACATCCACCAAGATAGACCTAACAAATGTTAGAATTCGCTTGGATTTGATCCAAAGTAATCAATGGACATGCTTGCACCCATGCATGGATGTTTACCCTGTGCCTCCCATTTTGTGTTAGAGAGCGATTCCTCATGTATTCTCCTGCATGGTTTTAACTACCAAAGGTAGCTTAAGCATGTTATGTTCATCAACCACACTTGTCTACGTGCACAATGTATGCCCTGATCAAACTAGTAAAACTACTAATTGATTTAAGAGCTCATCCTATATGCCAAAGATCTCATCCATTAATAAATTTGTGTTACTTCCAATGCTCACATCTCTTTTCCTATTGTAGTGTTCGTATCAGATATTTAGCGTGCATGTACAACACCATACACATAAAAGTATAAACTGCATTAACTAACAACAAGAATAAAACTATATATATTATACATGCATATATACACAAACCTAAGCTATTGGATATAAGTAGCAGGTATTGCTAATAATGATGCATAATCCACATGCATGTACATCATAAATTATCAATATGAATAATCACACAACAGATCATCATGATGTAACAATCATGAATAACTGCCTGACACCATAAATCATATATTTAACACATGCATTCAAATCACTGAAAGTCAGTAATATTATGTATTTTGAACAAGGTAAAAGAGTGCAAAGACAGCAGAAAGAACTTAGAAGATAGAATGGGGCAAAACATGATCCCTTGCAAAAGCTGTGTTGCTTCAAAACCAAACCCAGGACAACAATGTTTTACAACTTAGAAATCATTCTCTCCACATCACAAGCACACCACTATCACATTAGTATACAACCACATCCCCAAGCCTCCTCAACCCTTGATTACCACATCATTAGTACTCCTCAATTAAAATGACACCAAACCTCAATCTCAGATGATCATGATTACCAATTCAAACTAAGCATCAAGCAACTAAAACTCCATTATCACTGGCTTTTTGGAATCAAATCTTCACCATAGACTTTGCACTTCAAAAGCATCTTATCCTCCATATAAAAGATTGAGACAAAAAATATTCCCTACTAAAAATTGCAACCAACACACCCTCATATCTCTCTCTTATATAACAGCCAACAGTAACATTCTAACCTGATTCTAGTAAATTATCATAATATTGCCTGAATAAAACCTCCTAATTGTTGTCATAATCCCAACCACCTCTTCGAATGGAGACAACTAACATGATTACCACAATATCAATAGAAGTATCACAATATTGCTTGAGTAGAAGCTCTTGATTGTGGCCGTAATACCAACCTCCTCTTCGAATGGAGACAACTAACACGATTGCCACAATATCAATAGACCTCTTTATTGTGAATTTAGTAGAATTATCTTAACATAGAGACAACATCTACCCACCTTATTGCTTAGACACCTTAATGTAATCAACACATTGCAATTGTCTAATTGCTTGTGTTGACCCTAAGGTTGATTAACCACTCAGTTTAAGTTCAGAACATCTATTTGTTGGTGCAATCATGCTTCAAGTGGTCGATTCCAAGTATGTAGTTTTGATGTGTTTGACAAAGGCTTAAAGTTAGGTTCATATTGTGTTACTTATGTTGTGTCAAGTTTGTAGTCTACTTGATATTTACATTGAAGGAGTCAATATTGGCATAACCTAGCCATAAATGATAATTTTTTAATGACCTTCAAAAGTGTAATATGAAGACTACAGGTAAAGAGAGAATTAACTACCGAGACTATTAATGAAAGTTGATTATTTCGAGAGTATATGGTTCTTTAGATAATCCTTTTGCAATATCATGTAGATATAAAATAGATGTCGCTAAATATAGAATAATTCATTTTTATTCATTGCCAACATATATAAAAATTGATATAAACCCATTTGATATTGGATTCGTCCAGATTGAGCATGATCCGATGATGGATTGGTGGAGTGCATTGAGGTTAAGAATCCATTACTTGATGAAGCAGATCCATCACGAGCATCTCAATTTCTTACCTAACAAATTGAAAAAGTGCAAGCTAGAGAAGTTAGTGAAGAATAAGACGATGAAGCTTTTGAATGAGAATTTTTATTGTCTGAATCTCGACCTAGACGTTCGCAGACATCCCTACCCCAAACACAACCAAAGCCCACAAATAAAGCTAAAGTCAACGATCAACTTCTTCTAAAGAGAAAGGGAAAAGTAAAACTCTTTCTTTAAAGGGAAAGAGCCGATTGAGGATCGGTGAAAATTCCTTCAATGTAATTGATGAGCAAAACATGATGAGATTGATGAAACATCATCATGTTTTGACACTACAGTTTGATAAGAAGTTCAAAATGATGATAGCGATGTCGATATCATTCAAATACCATTGGAGATGATGACACGAGATGCACTTGGTTGTTTTGAAATTTATGTTCCCTTGACTCTAGCACCTGACCCTTAGATATATGAAAGGTTATACATATAATCCAAGATGATGATCATGGCGCTCGAATCTTATGATTATCAAGATATGTGGGAGAGTTTAGTTGAAATTGATTTTGACTGAATTTCATCGTACTCGGCCTTTTTATTGCAGCTTGAATACATATATGTCGGGGACATATGCTTATCCTTATCTTATGCTTGTACCAATTTGGATTTTTGTAGTGCTAGGTTAATCCAACCTCTAGTGGTGAATTGAGACATGCTAACACATGGACGCATAGAGAAATCAATATCAATATCACATGTCTTGAGATAATTATTTGATTTGAGTGTTGGAGAATTAGAGAGTTGATCTTTTAAGGATGTTACAACAATCGATGCTTTTAATCAATTCATGACACTCCTTTTCGTATTAGCATGTTATGTATTTACTAAAGTTATTGTAATTGTTTTTGTAAATTTTAATTCTAATTGGTGATAATATCAGATTCTTTTCAAAAGAGAAATATATTTATTTGCTTTTATCAATAATGTTAAGTTGTTCAATAGTTGAAAATGTATATAAAGACAATTTAAAATCAAGTATATCATATTATTTTTTAAAAATAAATAAAAATAGAGTAAACACACATTTATCTAAGAATTATTATGTATATAGATAAATAATGTATCAATAAGTGAAAACCATCATACTATCATATCCATTTTTAAATCAGATTAAATATCACTTTTACATATACTCGAAATATAAAAATTACATTAAATTCTATGAATAATTTGAAGTTGTGATAATATAGAATCACTGTCTAAATAAATGTAACATAACTTGTTTCCATAATCATCAAAATTTTAAATTTATGAAATTTGGAGTTGAAGATCAATCATCCTGACAATTCTAGATGCATGTACTTAGACTCAATGTCTTTGCGATAAAATTTTAAGTAATTAATTATATTTTATTATGGCAACAATAATAAAAAAAATAGTTTGAATTTTTACCTTCGTAATAGCCTTTGCAAACTTTTAATAGACATTAAATATCTCACGACATAATATTGAAACATGATGTCAATAACAGATAGCTGAAATATAAAATCAATGAGCATTTATAACAACATAATATTAATAGAAATAATTTTTTAAATTAATATTCATTTGTATTTAAAATAAAAAATACTGAAATTGTATTAGCACAGTATGATACGGTATCAAAATCGTATCATTTTGGTCCGATATTAAAACTTCGACACGAGCTCACCAAGGACTCATGGAAGAGGAGAAAAAGAAGGGACAAAGGAGAAGTGATTGACGACTATGGGGACGCTAGGAAGAGTAGGCAGTAGCAGATGGTGTGGTGTTAGAAATAGGAGCAGTGACAGAGAGGAAGAGAGGTAGTAAGGGAGCGGGAAAGGAGGACCAATGGTAGCTCGGTCCCTCTCGACTTCGATCCCTCTTGGTTTGGCTCTAATTGTCATAGGGTGTACAAGCATACGATGTGGGAGAAAGAGAAAGAAGCGAAAAGGGAAAGTAGCGATGGTTGACACTTGTCTTTACTGTATTGGTACTCGGGCAATAAGCGGTGGCAATAGTATGTTGCACACATGGAGTGAGAAAGAGGGGAAATGAGAGAAAGAGAGAAAAGTTGGTTGTTAGTGGAAGGTGTTGGTGGCACAGGCGACATCGCTAGTAAGTGAGAAGAGAGTGAGATCAGGTGTGTTGTATCCCAATTCTTTTGAAAATCCATTAACTCATCTAAACTTTTCCCATATGTAAATTTGGTTGGGCACTAACTAAAATAAATTCAAATTGGCCCCAATTTGAACCTACATGACCTTAATTAACAAGCTTACTCGATGAGTGCATTAATGCTCAAAATCTAATTTGGTTGGTTAGTTTAATTTATTTTTTCATCTAAAAATTTTATAAAAATTCATTTAAGATATGTGAAAAATTAAATACACTAAAACTCAGTATCTAACTCATACTCAGTGTCGAATATATGTTTCTATAATTCATGACAAGTGAGCTAGCTTAGGCATATAGTTCCTTGCTCTCTTTTTTTTTGGGAAACGGAAGGTAGAAATTAAGTAATTTATATCAACTCCATCTTGAAGATTGTGGTTCCGACTAGGCTTTTGTCATCTTGATATGCAATAATCACTGCCTCCAGTCAGTGTTGTAAATGGTGGTAGGCGGTGGTGGGGCGACCGCCTATCGCCTCGGTTGCCTAGGCATTGAATTTTTTTACTATTTTTATATATAATATTATGAAGAATCATCATTTTTTA